>NC_134814.1:27145037-27160037 GCF_046742065.1 Oratosquilla oratoria
CTTTTTTTTTTTTTTTTCTTTATAAATTTTTGTCAAAATATTCCATTTCTCTTCTACTGCTGTTTCCTCCTTGTGTATTTTTTTTACCAGTCTGACTTTTGAAAGAATTCTCTTAGTTTATAAAAAAAAAAAAAAAAAAAATCATACATCAATCTTCCCTTTCTATATTGTTTTTTTTTCATGTATTTTCCTCAATTAGTTCCAGTTCAACCAATATGTGGTCACTTTTACTTATTGGCGTCTTATGTTCAATCTTGTCCACTATTTCGGGTTCTGATGTGATTATTAAGTACAGTCTCGATGGCTCTTCCTCATTTCTATGCCTTGTATTCTCTTGTATCTATTTCGTCATTGTATGTTCTATAATTAATCATATCAAGTAGTACATTTCCCCGTAGGTCGTCTCCACCCTTTTCTGCCATCTCTTCCCAGCAGATTTCTTTACAATTAAAGTCACCCATTATAACTATTCTTCCTCTATCTCCCATTATCTTATTTAGTGTTATCCTTGTGTCTTTTAACATACTTTTGTGTTCTCTCTCTTCCCACGAAGCCGTTTTAGGAAGCACATAATTTACTACAAACTTCCTGCTCTTCCCATCCCTGTCCTCCATTTCCATCATAATCATCTCTACTCTATTCTTTCCATATGTGACATTCCTCACATTTATATCCTTCTTAATCAGAAACATAACTCCACCCCCTTGTATTACCTCTCTGTTTCTAATCCAATAATTATATGCATCATGTCCTACACTGTTGGGTGGTAATTGACCTTTCAATGTTGTCTCTACAATTCCCATTATATCCGGTTCTTTTTCCTTCAGATAATCATTCAGTTCGTTCAAGCCTGTTATTAAGCCATCTATGTGTGTGTAAGACGCTTTTAATTTTCTGCTACTTCCATCATGTTTTCTGTTTTCTTTCCGTTTTTCTCTGCTATGAACCATTTCCTCACCTTCATATCCACTACTCTCCAATAGAATTTATCTTTTTCTGACTCTGTTCTTTTCTCGTTTTTTTCCTTCAGTTCTATTCTTTTTGTTTTCTCACCCTCTCTATCCTCTTTATTTATTTCTCTTTTTATCCATACCTGTTTATATTGATCACTGTCTGCTAGTTTCCCTGTTTTTGTTAAGATATTCTCTTTTGCCGTTTGTGACCTGAATTAGATCTTAATTGGTCTGGTCTTATATGTATTGTATTTCTCTAGTCTATATATTTTTCCAATTTCTTTCCTTGTTTCTTGTCCATCCTCTTGAACTACTTCTAATATCTTGCTTACCTTTTCCTTCTCTCTTACTCTTATGGTCCTATTTGGATTATGCTTCTCTTCCATCCCTAATATAATTATACATTTCTTTTTGTCCGCTAAGTCTCTTACTATATTCTCCTTTTCTCTCATCACTTTAATAACTGCGTCCTTAGTTTGTTCTTTCATCTGTTTTGTCACTATATCTCTAAATACAATTTTGTTTTTCTCTTGGACTTTTCTCCAAACCTGTGCTTCTTTTGCTATGGACTCTTTATCCTCTTTATTATTATTCTTTAATTCCTCATTCTCATCTTTTACCTCTTTTAACTGTCTTTTTAATTCTTTTATTTCTTTAGTTAGGTTTTGATTTTCCTTCTTTAGCTCTTGCAGTTGATCAACTCTTTGGGTAACTAGTGTTAATTGGTTAAACCTTACCTCACATGGTTCGTTATTATTATTATTTTTTCTCCTTTAGATTTACTAGTCGGGGGAGGTTGTCACCTCCTCCCTCATTAAATCAATAAAAACAGTTATCTTCTCTTTCCATTGAGCTGCTATTATCTATATTTCTGCTCCTGACACTTCTGCTTCCTTGATCTTCCTCGTCTGTGTGTTCTACACCCCTTTTGTTTACACCCCTTCTAACATCCGGGGCCCGTTCGTCCTCTTCCTTATTTTCTTCCATTTACCTCAGTAATCCCTCTCTTTCTCCTTTTTCTTCACCTTCCCACTACACCACGAGATTTTCCCTTCCCTACTAATACAACAAAGGTACTCGCTGTCACTTCGACCGACGCGCGCGCGCGTGTATGTGTGGGCGTGTGTGTGTGTGTGTGTGTGTGTGTGTGTGCGTGTGTGTGTGTGCGTGCGTGTGTATGTGAGTATTTACCTAGTTGTATATATATATATATATATATATATATATTTATATATTATATATATATATATATATATATATATATTTATATATAATATATATATATATATATATATATATATATATATATGAGTTGTGGGATAAGGAAGCAAAGAAAGTTGTAGAAGAGAAGAAGCTAGCTTTCACAGATTGGTTACAAAATAGGACGAGAGAGAGGTACAAAGAAAAGAGAAGTAAAGCATAAGATAAAGGAAGCAAAAAGGAGAGCAGGTGTGAAATGGGGAAGTGTATGACAGAAATTTCTCGAAAGTAAGAATAAGATGTTTTGGAATGCAATTAAGAGAGGAAAAGGAGGCGAGTCAAGTAGGGAAGAAAAGGTAAAAGGTGTAGATGGAGAGATGATGATCGAAGAGAAGGCAGTAAGAGGAAGATGGTCAGAGTATTTAAAGGAAGTTGCTAAATGTGAAGGGGGATAGAGAGGGAAAGGTAGTTGCAATGGGAAGCGCTAAGAAAATGACAGTGGAAATGGAGGAGAAATAAAGAAAGATGAGGTGAAGGCAGTTGTTAAGATTATGAGAGCAGGAAAGGCACCCGGGTTGGATGGGTATCATGCAGAATGTCTAAAAAAGGAGGTACAGTGATGGTGGACTAGCTGGTGATGTTATTTTAATGTTTGTTTAAGATAGGGTAGAATGCCGGAGGACTGGAAGAGTGCATGTATAGTTCCACGTTACAATGGAAAAGGGGACAATTGTGAGTGTATTAGTTTCAGAAGGATCCCTTTAAGTGTAGTTGGGAAGGCTTATGGGAGGATCTTGATTGACAGGATTAAAAGAGAAAGAGAGGGAGTTATTGGTGAGGAACATTGTGGGCTTAGGACAGGTAGAGGTTGCGTGGATCAGATTTTTGTGATAAGACAGAAATGGTAAGGATGTTTTTTGGTCTTCATGGATTTGGAAAAGGTTTATGACAGGGTAGACAGGAGGTCACTGTGAGAGGTACTGGAATAGGAGGAAAGCTTTTAAGGGCAGTCAAGAGTTTTTACGAAAGTAGTAGAGCTTGAGTTAGAATCAGAAATGGAGAGAGTGAGTGGTTTGAGGTGGGGGTGGGACTTCGTCAGGGATGTGTTGTCGCCCTGGCTATTCAATTTATACATGGATAAGGTGGTGAGAGAGTTAGATGCCAGGGTAATGGGTCGGGGATTGGAAATTGTTACATTTGGTCATTTGGGTACTTTTTATATAAAGGAGGATTAACTACCTCTTTATTGTAACGATCCCCGGACAGGGGTCGAAACATCGGGATTAAATTACTTGTTTCTGAATCCGGTACTTTTTGTTTTTTCCATCATGGTTCCTTGGCTCCACACACACACACACGCACACACACACACACACGCACACACACACACACACACATACATACACACACACACACACACACATGGCTGTCTCGAAAAGAGGCTGCAGCAGATCCGAGGTGAATACATATATATATATATATATATATATATATATATATATACTCATACATACATATATATATATATATATTTGTATATATATATATATGCTAATAAGAACACGGGTACGTGTGTTCACTTATGCAAAGTAGACCACTTGGAAAAAGAAACTAACGAAGCAGAGCGCTTTCGTATATTACATCTTCAGTGCAACAAGTACATAGTGATAGGAATACATAGACAATATATACATGATACAAAGGAACAAGGACAGTTTGAATAAGCGTAGCGACCAATTACCCCCTGGAGAGCGGAAGGTCATTGTCAAATATCCTTCGATGGTCGGGCGACATCAGGTCACAGTCGCCAAGGAGAGCGGAAGGTCATTGTCAATTATCTTACGATGGTCGGGCGACATCAGGTCACAGTCGCCAAGGGTCACTGTTTCTACTACTTATATAGGGCGACATTAAGTCAATTCGTTGGATTACATTTTACCTGATATTATCTTACTAATTTCTTGACAAATGAAATTATCAAGTTTGTACAAGCCTTTATGTAGGTTGGTATTTTGATTACTAGTGGTATGAATCAAACTGCACTCTATTAAATTTCTTGCTATTATGTTGTTGGTATAATAGATTGCCTGGGCATTACCCCAATCAACTGGATGATTATTCAATTCAATATGCTTGAATATACCACTAGAATGATTGCCATCCCTAACATTTTTCTTGTGTTGATCAAGTCTAATGTTTAAGGGTTTGGCAGTTTGACCCATGTAAAATTGATTACACATTTTGCAAGGAATTTTATAAATGCATCCTTTTTTTATTTCAATACTATTGTTGATAAGTTTATGTTTTACTGTACTATCATGTTTAAAAACTACCTTTACGTTAAATCTTTTTAATAATTCTGTGATACTTAACAAATTTTCTTGAAATGGTAAAATTAAAACATTATGATAATTGAAAGGTGATTTAGGCTGAGGAGTTAAAAATTATTTCCTTGCAAAATTGTAAGCAATATCAAGGAATTGCTTAGGGTATTTTAATTCTAGCCCAATGTTAAAAACATTTCTGATTTCTTCATCAATAAATTCAGGACTACAAATACGAAAAGCTCTTAAATACATTGAGGCAAATACTGTACGTTTAATATTATTTGGATGAGAAGAAGAATAATGAATATATGAACTTACATTGGTTGGTTTACGATATACTTTAAATTTAAGGCTATTGTCATGACGTAGGATAGTGCAATCTAAGAAAGGTAAGGTACAATTTTTCTCAATTTCTAAAGTAAATTTAATAGAATCAACAAGGGTATTCAACTTAGTTAAAAAATTATGGACATTTTTATCTTCTGGCCAAAGACATAAGATGTCATCAATATACCTAAGCCAAGGGATGTTAGGGGGGAAGATTGTGCGTAATATTAATCCAACGAATTGACTTAATGTCGCCCTATATAAGTAGTAGAAACAGCGACCCTTGGCGACTGTGACCTGATGTCGCCCGACCATCGTAAGATAATTGACAATGACCTTCCGCTCTCCTTGGCGACTGTGACCTGATGTCGCCCGACCATCGTAAGATAATTGACAATGACCTTCCGCTCTCCAGGGGGTAATTGGTCGCTACGCTTATTCAAACTGTCCTTGTTCCTTTGTATCATGTATATATTGTCTATGTATTCCTATCACTATGTACTTGTTGCACTGAAGATGTAATATACGAAAGCGCTCTGCTTCGTTAGTTTCTTTTTCCAAGTGGTCTACTTTGCATATATATATATATATATATATATATATATATATATATGTGTGTGTGTGTGTGTGTGTGTGTGTGTGTGTGTGTGTGTGTGTGTGTGTGTGTGTGTGTGTGTGTGTGTGTGTGTGTGTGTGTGTGAGCGTGCGCGTTTGTGTGTGTGTATGTACCTAGTTGTATTTTACTTGAAGGGGAGCTACGCCCGTTGTGTCCCGCCTTTGTATCTCGTAGTGTCCAGTTTGCTCTTAAATTCGTGAATGGTTTTTGCTCACACTATTGTTTCGTCCAGTTTGTTCCAAGTGTCCACCACTCTGTGTGGGAAACTGTTCTTCAGTTACCGTAGCATAGTCATCCCCGAGTGTATTGTGTTTTCTGTTGTGTTGTGTTTTCCGTTTTCTTCGTTTCACATTTGCGCAGATAGTCGCCAGACAAAATCAAAGTATTTTGAAGATGAACATATCTGCGTATATGTTATACATTTGAGATTATTGCTTTCTAGTTAGTGTGTGAGAATTCAAAGAAGTATTTGCTTTAATATCTTGTGATGTATGAATAATGTATGACTTATGTTTACAACATATGTATGTCGACATGTCCGTTGTTGGAACTGTTTATGTTTCGAATGTGGAGCCAAGAGTGGATTCACTCTCTTTCCTTCAGACAATCAAAAGAATAACACGTATGTTGTGTTACTGGGGGATTCAGTTTACCATTAAGATAAATGGAAGGGTTGATATAAGGAAGGAAAGAGCAAAGATTATCTAAGGTATGTAGACTTGTAATTTGTGTGGTACTGAAATTTTATTATCATTTTGATTATACGTTGAGATTGATTAGATATTCAATGATCATGTTTGATATTCATGTATACACATGTCATGTCATGGCAACCACAGGGTTGTAATCTATTCCACTGAGATTAATATAGAGTACAATCCTTTAAGATATGTATTTAATATAATGATTGAATTTTATTTGTGTTTGTTGTGTTGAATATAACTCATGAATAATGATATCGTGGAGATCAGAATATACTGGATGGAGGTAATGGTGATTAATCTTTACCTTATGTTCTACCTCACATGTATAAGAATATGTATGAGTATTATGATAGCATGTAATGAAGATATAATCAATATAAATTTTAGTTCAATATATGAAAATAATCATCTCTATCTTTACCTAACCTCAATAGTGATGAATTATGATATAGATGATACTGAAAAAGAGTTATTTCCAGTTTGACACCCACCTCTAAGGGATGAGGCAATGTCTGTAAGAGTTATTATTGTCCTCCTAGGTCCTTTATTTACTAACTGATTATTTTAGGTTAGAGGTGGATGTGACACTTCAGATCTCTTTTATAACTATGTTGTTGTTGTTTTTTTTGTTGTTTTTTTAGTTTCTTTCCATGTCCTCTTGTGTTTCTCTTGTCCAAAGTCCTCTCTATCAAGTATTTCTGTGCCCTTCATGATTCTATAGATGGTCAGTAGGTCGCCTCTCTCTTTTCTTTGCTCCAAAGTCAGTAACTCCAATTTAGCCATCCTCTCCTCATATGACAAGTTTGAAAGTGGAGGAGCCATTTTTGTGGTTGCTCTCTGGATTATTTCAATTTTCTTTATATTCTTTTTGGTACTGAGTGAGCACAATGTCGCCGCATATTCTAGTCTAGGCCTTATCAGTGTGACTAATATTTCTTTATATAATTTCTTCATCCAAATATGTAAATGCCACTTTTATTGGTCTTAGCAAGTTATAGGATTCTCCGACAATTTTGTTTTATTTGTTTAGCAGAGGACAAGTCGTGTGTTTGTGTGTGTGTGTGTGCGTATGTGTGTATGTATATATATATATATATATATATATATATATATACATATATATATATATACATATATATATATATATATATATATATATGTATGTATATATATATAATTATTTATATATGTACATATATATACATATATATATATATATACATATATACATGTATATATATATGCACGCTACACAGTTACGCACGCACGCTGTCTCTCTCTCCCTCTCTATCATACACACACACACACACACACACACACACACACACACACGGGGTTAGATTTCATGATCTGGAGCAAAAGTTTGAACAAGAAAAGGGAATAAGCTTGGCTTAGAAAGCAGATATTGATAAATTGAACAGGGAAAATGAAACTTTGACAAATGAGAGGAAAATTCCTCTCGACACAATGGAGGAAAAAGAGGATAGGCCAACAACAAATGAGGATATGAGAGATAGCAATAACCTTGAAAGAGGTTATGAAGCAAGAGGGAAGAGATAGCCTTGAAGAAAGAATAGTCAAGGTAATTAGAAAATGAGAATCTCTTGTCAAAGATGTAGTTGATAAGTCTAGATGCATCCTACTCTTTGGTTGCCATGAACAACACATCTTCTCATACAAGTTACGCCACGAACGAGAAATGCAAAATAATTGGGAAATTACCTCAATAACTCTAAGGGAGGACTTGGATGTACCAGACCAAATTGATAGCATATATAGGTTAGGTCAGTATATGAGAAATGGTACACGTCCAATGAAAATAATGTTCAAGTCGCAAGCCATGGCAAACAAGGTAATCAGCAATTTTTAGACGTTAGCACGAGAAATAAACATAAAAAAATATGTGGATTAGGAAGGATGTTTTCGAAGAGGAACGAGCAAAGACAAGAAAGCTCTTAGAGGAAACCAAAGCCAAATTCATAGGAGGACGGAAGAGGATTTTCTTTTTCTTTTTCTTTTTTTGTGCGAGTTGTCAATCAGAAGGCGAGAAAAAAAATGTTAAAAAGGCAGTATTACAAAGGAAACATCACAAGTAAAAAAAAACTTAGAGTAGCATATGTTAATGTTGATGGCTTACTATCGTTTAGGTTGGAGATAAATGACTACTGGATAAACGAGCCTGATATTTTGTGTCTACTGGAAACAACTCTCCAAAAAATTTACCCTACTGTTGGGGAACAATAGATACACCTCCTGGAGAAGAGACAGAAAAGATAAATTGGGTGGAGGGGTAATGTTTGTGGTGATAAATGACCTAAAGGTGGAAGAAGCAAATGTAAGTGGAGGTAGGGCTGAAGTAATTCACCTAAAATTTAGTAGTAAATGACAGAATAAGAGAGACTTCATAGTGGCATATATACTCCACAAGACAGGAGCTTGGAATGAAGCTGGTTATCATGAAATGTTATTGGATACATCTCTTTTCCTAAAAAAAAAAAATGTTTAACAAAGTAGCAATATAGTCCTTATTGGAGATTTTAACTGCAGCGTGGTCAACTGGGAGGAATGGGAAGCAAGCGGCAAAGAAGATTCTTGGGAAAATACCCTGTTACATATAGCAATGGAGAATGCAATGACCCAATAAGTAAAGAAAGTAACCCGGGTAAGAGGATATGATACTCCCACAAGATTAGATCTCTTACTAACCAAAGAGCCAGACATTATCAGCTCATTGAACTACCTTTGCCCAATAGAACTGAACATGTAACAATTGAGTTTCAGCCGGAGGATGAGGAAATAGAGCCATAGAATGAATCAAATTGGGAGGAAAGTCTTTCTTGACATTTACAATTGGGGAGTGAACAAACATGTGGCAAAAACTAGTGTGCCAAAGACCATTGTGATATTGCGAAAAAGGCTAGTGACGTGGCTTGGGGGAAATGGAAGAAAAGGAGCAACTAAACAAAAGAAGCTTACAAACAAGCTAGAAATGACTATACAAGAATTCGCAAGGAGGAAGAAAACAATTTTGAAATATGTGTAGTATATAGATTAAAGATGAACCGAAACTCTTACAGGTTTATAAATGGCAAATTAAGACACGGAAGTAATTACCAATTTCATAGTGGGTGGTGAGATCTTTAAAGAAGCCTCACCTCAGGCAGAAGTAATGAATGAAACTTTCCAGTCGGTCTTTACAAAAGAAAACACCTTTTTGGAGGAAAGTAAGGGAAGCAAAAAACCAGGTTTAGAAGATATAAATGTGGAAGTGAGGGAAGTAGTGTATGTCCTGGGATCATTGGATGCGACAAAAACTTCAGGATCTACGGGATCTCAGACAGGGTACTTGTAAGAGGCTGGTAGAGAAAGGCAGACAAGTAAGGTAGAGGGGTAGGTGGCGAGAATTTCATTTTATGCGTAGGGTGTATATAAAACAAGTCGCGAAGGAGTTGCATAATTTCGCTCACCGTCTAAAGTTTATAAACAACTGCTAGGGTACAGATTTTAATGCTGATGTAACAATGTGTAAACTAAGCCATTCCTCTTCGATATCGAGATTGTTTGTGTAAGCAGTATCTTAAGACGTTGTAACAGTCTTTCTGATTGGAGAAGGGTGGAGGAGAAAAAAATTATTGGTACACGGGAGAAAAGTCACGCCCTTGGGGGGGCACTTATTTGTAAAAGTAAGGATCATTGGATGGAACGTCGGAACAGAGGTGGCTTAGTGAGTGGATTGAGGATCCTAGACGGGAGTCCCTTGGTGTATAATTGTCGGAAGAAACGAAGAGAAAATCTTACATATAATTCACCCCATCAAGAAATATTACTTGTTTCTACAGAAGGAACTTTTGAAAGACATACTTAAGTGTTGGAAAGAAATTGGAAGTGAGAGGAGAAATACAAAACAATATAAGGGAACAGTAAACAGAATTAAACCAATAATTACGGAGAGACACGGGAACTGAAAGTGATGGGGGTGAAATACTTAAAGAATGCAGGAGGCAACTACTGGACAAGATTCATAGTCTTATTACATGTTCATTGAAAGAAGGCATTGTGCCACCTTATTTGTAAAGGGGCAAATGTGATCCCAATTCACAGATGTGGAAATATGAAAACATCACTGAATTATAGGCATAGACATGCACAGTAGTGAAATTATGTGAAATGATTGTGAAAAATCGATGGACCAAATATCTTGAAAAGGTGAACATCCTGACAGACAGTTTGGCTTCAGATCTGGAAGGTTGTGTGGCGAATATTTTAAGCTTTTACTCAAGAGCGATTGATGCGATGCAAGAAAGGCAGGAGCGAGTGGACTGTGCGTACCTCGACCTAGAGGAGGAATTTGACAAAATACCTCACAGTCGACTTATGTGGAAATTGGAGCATGTTGGAGGACTGAGAGGCAAACTACTTGAATGGATGAAAAATTATGGAAAGATAAATGAGATCGTAGTAAAGGATAAGATGTCAAGATGGAGAATAGTAACGAGCGGAGTACCACAAGGTTCAGTGTTTGCACCAATAATGTTTCTTGTCTATGTCAATGACATGATGGAAGGAACGACAAGCTATGCCAATATATTTGCAGATGATGCAAAAATTATGAGATGAGTAAAAAATGAGGAAGGTTGTAGACTATTGCAAAAATATCTAAACAATATTTTTGCATAGAGCAAGGAAAAGGAAATGAAATTCAATACCAAAAATACAAAGTACTGGAAATGAGTAGCAGTGGCAAAAGACCATCCATAAATTACTCCTTGGGAAATTAATCTATTATAAAAGAGAGAGAGAGAGAGAGAGAGAGAGAGAGAGAGAGAGAGAGAGAGAGAGAGAGAGAGAGAGAGAGAGAGAGAGAGAGAGAGAGAGAGAGAGACTTGGGAGTGTTGATAAAAGACAACCTATCACCTGACAGACATATCAGCAAAATTGTGGGGGAGACACATAGACTACTGCAGAAGACTAAAGTGGCTTTTTACTATATGGATGAAGAGATGATGAAAAAAGTCATTGAAACTTTGATCCGTTCAAGACTTGAATATGCGTCAGTAGATCAGGAAACTAGACCCAACGACTGTTTCTCCTTTCCTGTATACTACAATTAGGTAAACACACACGCACACACACACACGCACACACACACAACACACACACACACACACACACACACACACACACACACACACACACACACACAACTCGTGGCGCAGTTGGCAGAGTTCCCGGCTGCCACTACGGAGGTCCGGATTCGAATCCCGCCCAGGGCTGAAATAATTTCAGTATCATTGCACTCCGGGTTGTTACTCCAACTCTCGTGGACGGGGAGTTGGGTGTGTGTGTGCTTGTAAGGTCATAGCTTTACCCATAGATTGATCATATGCGATCTCTGAGCTCTCTTCCGGGAGGGAAATAGCTGTCGATCGCGGGTCCAGCACATGATCCAAAGACCATGGTGAAACACACACACACACACACACACACACACATACACACACACAGAGAGAGAGAGAGAGAGAGAGAGAGAGAGAGAGAGAGAGAGTCAGATTGAAGGCGAAGATTGGAACTCCGGAAAAAACGCAAATTTCGTGGATTTCAGCGACAAGGGAGTACCTGTGTTGTATTATTAGGGAAGGGGAAGGCTCGTGGTGTAGTGGGCAGGTAAAGAAAAAAGAGAAGGGGAGGCATTATTGAGGAAAATGGAAGAAAATGAGGAAGGGGAGGAACGGGCCTTGGGCGTCAGAAGGGGTGTCAACAAAAGGTGTGCAGATAACACAGACGAGGCCGAACAGGTGAGCAGAGGTATTAAAAGTAGAAATATAGATAATAGCAGCTCAATGGAAAGAGGAAATAATTACTTTTATGGATTTAATGAGCGAGGAGATGGCAACCTCTCCCGACAAGTAAGTCTAGGGGAGAGAGAAAAAAATAATAATAATAATGGGAGGTTAAGTTTAGCCAACTAACACTAGTTACACAAAGAATTGGTCAACTGGAAGAGCTAAAGAAGGATAATCAAAACCTAACTAAAGAAACAGAAGAATAAAAAAGACAGTTAAAAGAAGTAAAGGATGAGAATGAGAAATTAATGAGGAATAATAAAAAGAATAAAGAGTCCATAGAAAAAGAGGTAAGTGGTTGGAAAAAAAACTCCAGGATAATAACAAAATTGAATTTAGATATATAGTGAAGCAACAGATAAAAGAACAAATTAAGGACACATTTATTAAAGTGATGAGAGAGAAGGAAAATATAGTAAGAAACTTAGAAGGTAAAAAAAAATGTACAATTATATTAGGAATGGAAGAGAAGCATAATCCAAATAGGACTACATGAGTAAAGGAGAAAGAAAAAGTAAAAAAGGTATTAAAATAGTTCAAGAAGATGAATAGGAAATAGGAAAAGAAATTGAAGAAACATATAGATTTGCAAAATACAATATAGACAAGACCAGACCAATTAAGATTAAATTCAGGTCACAAACGACAGCAGAAAATGTTTTACCAAAAAACAGGGAAACTAGCAGTATAAACAGGTTCGGATAAAAAGAGAGATGAATAAAGAGGAAAGAGAGGAAGATAAAACAAAGAGAATAGAAGCTAAAGAAAAAAACGAGAGCAGAACAGAGTCAGACAAAGAGAAATTCTATTGGAGAGTAGTGGATATGAAGGTGAGGAAATGGTTCATAGGAAGGGAAACAGGAAGAAAAACGGAAGGGAAACAGAAAACAGGATGGAGGTAACAGAAGATCAAAAGTGTCTTACACAAATATAGATGGCTTAATAACAGGCTTGAATGAACTGAATGATTATCTGAAGGAAAAAGAACCGGATATAATGGGAATTGTAGAGACAAAATTGAAAGGTTCATTACCACCCAACAGTGTAGCACATGGTGTATATAATTATTGGATTAGAAACAGAGAGGCAAAACAAGTTGGTGGAGTTATGTTCCTGACTAAGAAGGATATAAATGTGAGGAATGTTACAAATGGAAAGAGTAGAGTGGAGATGATTATGATGGAAATAGAGGACAGGGACAAGAAGAGCAGGAAGTCTGTAGTAAAGTATGTGCCTCCTAAAACGGCTTCGTGGGAAGAAAGAGAACACAAGAATATGTTAGAAGACACAAGGATAACACTAAATAAGATCATGGAAGATGGAGGAAGAATAATCATAATGGGTGACTTTAACTGTTAAGAAATCTGCTGGGATGAATAAAAGCAGCAACGACTGCAACAGCACTGTAGGAGAGAGGCCAAACGCAGAGTATGGGTGGTATAAAACATGAAAACCATACAATGAAATGTAGATGTTTTGAATCTGCGTTTACATCCCTCATTGACAATATAAATCAGAACAGTGGATTTTTTGCAATAAATAAACCATTGGCAATTTTAATAACCAAGTAACAAGCAATTTGTGCAAATTGTGTATACACAATTTCTATGTTTGTTTCTCACCGCAAGCTCGGGCTGCATAAGGAGTAAAATGTTTCTCAACTGTGTTATTTCTGAAGAAGCCCTGCTGGGCGAAACGTCAAATATATTGGAACCCATACTCTGCGTTTGGCCTCTCTCCTACAAATCTGCTGGGAAGAGAAGACAGTGAAAGGTGGAGATGACCTATGGGGAAATGTACTACTTGACATGATTATAGAACATACAATGACACAATGGATACAAGAGAATACTAGGTATAGAAATGAGGAGGAACCATCGAGACTAGACCTAATAATCATATCAGAACCTGAAATAGTGGGCAACATTGAATATAAGACACCAATAAGTAAAATTGACCTTATATTAGTTGAACTGGAACTAAATGAGGAAAAATACATGGGAAAAAACGAACAATATAGACAGGGAAGATTGATATATGGAAAAACAAATTTTGATAAAATAAGACAATTATTTCAAAAAGCAGACTGGGAAAGGATAGACAAGGAGGAAACAACAGTAGGAGAAAAATGAAAAATTTTGACAAAAAATTATAAAGGAGTGGAAAAGTATGTTCTAAGACAAAAACAAGAAAAAGGATATGTAGAATGTTGGTACAACAAAAGATGTAGGGAGCTAAAAGACAAAAGGGATAAAGCTTGGATAAAATTGAAGAAAGACAAAAGACCTGAAAATGGAAAATATATACTAGTTATAGAAACCAATATGTACAAGTGCGCAGAGAAGAAAAGAGAAAATACGAAAAGGATGTCATTGAAAATGTTAAGATCAACCAAAACTATTTTATAGATTTGTAAACGACAAACTGAAAAACAAACAGGAATTAGTGAAACTCCGACAAGGAGTAGTTGAATACACAGAAGAAATAGAAATGGCGGAAATTATGAACATGCATTTTAAGTCAGTGTTTACGAGGGGGGACATACAACTTAGAGATGTCGAGTGGGAGGAGAAAGTCCCCCCTATGAAAGAGATAGAAGTAACAAGGAAAGAAATAATGAATCGCCTGAGTAATCTCGATGTAAGAAAATCGCTTGGTCCAGATGAAATGGCAAACTGGATTTTGAGAGAATGGAGGAACGAACTAACATACAAAATACATAGTCTAATAAGCAGTTCATTGAAAGAAGGAAAGTTCCAGAAGATTGAAAAAGAGCAAATATAGTACCAATATACAATGGGGAAAACAAGGAAGACCCTACTAATTATAGACCGGTCTCTCTTACAAGTACGGTAGCTAAAGTTTGTGAAAGAATGATCAAAACTAGATGAGTAAGGCTTTTTTATAAAAAATAATGATAATATACTAAATCCAAGGCAATTTGGATTTATACAAGGAAGATCATATGTCACAAACTTGATGTGGTTCTATTCAAGACTAATATATATGATACAAAAAAGAGATGGATGG
>NC_134814.1:27162537-27165037 GCF_046742065.1 Oratosquilla oratoria
ACTAGACATAATACAAGAAAGGGACGGATGAGCTGGTTGTGCGTTCCTAGATCTACAAAAAGCTTTTGATAAAGTCCCTCACAAAAACTATTAAGAAAACTGGAAACCATAGGAGAGATACAAGGAAAACTGCTGAAATGGATGGAGGACTTCTTGCATGGAAGAAAAAGGAGAGTAGTGCTCAGAGATAAGAATTCTATTTGGGAGGAGGTAATTAGTGGAGTTATACAAGGATCGGTATTGGCACCAATAATGTTTGCTATCTATGTAAATGGCATGGACGAAGATGTGGAATGTTACATGAACTTCTTTACAGATGATCCAAAACTGTTAAAGAAAGTGAGTACTGAAACGGACTGTGACTCACTACAGAAATATCTGAACAGGGTTTGGGAATGGAGTCAGAAGTGGGAAGTGGACTTCAACATTAAGAAATGTAGCCTAATGGAATTTTGTAAAAAAAAAAAAAAAAAAAAAAAAAAAAAAAAAAAAAGGACAATATAACATTGGCGAAAAAGAAGTACCGAAAGTGGGATCTGAAAAAGACCTGGGAGTGATCATCACAAAAGATATGTCCTCTGACAAACATTTAAACAAAACTGTAGGTGAAACTTTTAACTTGCTAAAATCAATAAAAGTGTCTTTTACTTACTTGGATGAAGAAATGGTAAAGAAAATATTAGTCACACTGATAAAGCCAAAATAGGAGTATGCAGCGACACTATGGTCACCCAGTACTAAAAAGAACATAAAGAAAATTGAGATAATCTAGAGAGCAACTACGAAGATGGCCCCAACACTATAGAAAATGTCATAAGAAGAAAGATTGTTCAAACTAGAACTATCGACTCTGGAACAAAGAAGAGAAAGAGGTGACTTACTGACCATCTACAGAATTATGAAAGTTGTAGAAGTCCTTGATAGAGACGACTTACTAAATTGGGATTAGAGAAACACAAGAGGACATGGAAAGAAACTCAAAAAGGAAAAAGGACATTTATAGAAGACATAAAAACAGTTTTCCCCACTGAGTGGTGGATGTATGGAACATACTAGACGAAACAATAGTGTGTGCAAAAACAATACAAGCATTTAAGAGCAAATTTGATATGGCGAGATACAGAGACGGGACACTACGAGCGTAGCTCCCCTTCCGGTAAGATACTAGATAAACACACACACGCGCGCACACACGCACGCACGCACACACACCCTCGGTGGCGCGGTTGGTAGAGTCCCAGACTGTCACTACGGCAGTCCAGGTTCGAATCCTTCCCAGGGCTGAAAATAATTTCAGTATCACTGTGCTTCGAGTCGTTACTCCAACTCTCGTGGGCGGGGAGTTGGGGTGTGTGTGTAAGTGTAAGGTCAAAGCATTACCCATAGATTGGTCATACGAGCTCTGAGCTATCTTCCGGGAGGGAAATAGCTGTCGATCACGAGTCCAACACGTGATCCAAAGACCAAGGTGAAACACACATACACACACACACTCACACACACACACACGCACACATACACATACTCACATAAACACACGCACACACACACACAGACACACACACGCACGCACACACACACACATACGCACACAATTAAATATGAACATGAGGACAAACCATAACGGATGTAAATATAAACACATAAACACATGTATCTGCATACGCTCCAATGCACAGACACGTACGAGACAAACATATACGCCACTTGACGCCGCGTATTGATCCATGCTTGTAGTACCACGGAGGAGCGGGAAGTGTCAGGGGGTGGGTCGGGAAGCAAGAGAATGGGTAGAGAACAAGGGAAGGAAGATGAGATGGGTATTGAGGATGAGGTAGTGGTGGAGGAAGAGATATTGGAGGTGGAGGAAGGGAGATGAGGAGGTGGAGGTAGAAGAAGGGTGAAGTGGTGATGACTGTGATGAGGATGAGGATGAGAAATAGGACGAAGAAAGAGAGGAAGAGGAAGATGAAGAATGTGAGAGGAACACAAGAGACTATGTAATATGAAATCGAGTGTGGGAATTTTGAGGAAGGATTAGGTGATGGGATTTCATGAAGGGAGGGAGTGAGAGGGCGACGGAGGCGAGGGTGAGATCCCTAAACGTGGGATTGCGGTTCGGAGGGAAGTGCAGGAGAAGGATGGCGGGAGAGTTGATGCGCGGTTGACTTATGATGACAAGGAGCGAAATAACATAACCTTAACACCTCCATTGCTAGTAGCACACTGCACCAGTGTTGCCATTCTGGAAAAAAAAAACCTAGACAGCTTGAAAAAAACTACTACATTGAACAAAAACTACTAGATTCGAGTTATGTTACACAACATACACATGAAAAAATTTTGAAGTTAGAAAACTGTATACATCAAACTAATTACCACTGCCTGTAATGGTGCAATAATCCAAACTTTCACAACCAATCACTTGTATGCAGGCAAGACTGTTGATGCATTGCTCTTTACGATTCTGCACTTAAAAATTTGCACTAACTAATAATTC
>NC_134814.1:27170037-27202537 GCF_046742065.1 Oratosquilla oratoria
ATCATTCCCACCCATTCCATCCCTGAATACACTCCACACCCCTCCACCCTCCCTCCCATCTTAGCACTTCCTAGATGACGGGTCATCCCTGCACCCTGTCCACTACCCTGGGTCAGATGCAGTGTCGCAAGACACAGCACATACACAGCAAGGCCGCTTCATTAAATCGGCGACCCCCCCCCCTCTCCGTCCCCCCATATAAAGGAGAGGACGGGGGAAAATCCCTTCGGGCTGCGTCAAATTTTGCTCACACATACTACCTCACCCCCCATCTCCGTCCATTCCACCTCATGCATCACAACATATTCCATATACAACCATTCTCCATTCACCCCTGTCTTCTGTCCTCTCCCGTCCTTCCTCAACAGACATTACCCTCTTCCCCAAAGCCCCCTTCACCCCATCCATCCACCATATCCTAGGACGTCCCTTCATGTTCGCTCCCTCCACATCTGCCTTCCATACCTCTTTTACTAGTCTTTCTTCACTCATTTTTTCCATGTGTCCAAACCATCCCAATACTCTTTCATTAATCCTATCTCCCAACTCCATTTCCACCCCTGTTCTCCTCCTCACCTCCTCATTTCTCACTCTAGCCTAGTAACCCCCATCATACTTCTCAGACACCTCATCTCAAACACATTCAAACTCCTTCTCTCTTCTTCTTTTATGTTCCATGTTTCTGCTCCATACAGTGCTGTTGGTACAATCACTCCTTCATACAGTCTCCTCTTAACATCAATTCCCAAATTTCTATTCCTCATTACATTTTTTAATCCACCAAGGCATTTACTCGCTTCTCTCAATCTACATTCTACCTCCACCTTTACTCCACCTTTTCCTGCCACATTTGCACCCAAGTATCTAAAACTAGCCACTTCCTCCAGTTGCTCTCCCTTAATGCTCACTTCCAGACTACTGCCACTTTCACCCCTTGTACATCTCATCACCTTACTTTTACCCACATTTATCTTCAGTTTTCTTCTATCACACACTCTCCCAAACTCTGTCACCAACTTCCTCAATCCCTCCTCCGATCCTGCCACAAGCGCAATGACCGTCCGCAAACAACAGCTGGCTCACCATCTCCAATCCCTGACCCACTACTCTTGCATTTACCTCTCGCACTACCCCATCCATGTATAAGTTGAACAGCCAGGGTGACATAGCGCATCCTTGACGAAGTCCCACCTTTACCTCAAACCACTCATTCTCTCCATTTCTAATCCTGACACAAGCTCTACTACTCTCATAAAAACTCTTGACAGCTCCCACAAGCTTTCCTCCTATCCCGTATATCCGCATAACCTCCCACAGTGCCTTTCTGTCTACCCTATCGTAAGTCTTTTCCAGATCCATAAAGGACCAAAAAACATCCTTCCCCTTTCCTATAGCTTTCTCACATATACCGAACGTTCGGTATCTGTTTTTTCAATTTCCCGGTGGTTTCTGCAAATATATATATACATTATATATATATATATATATATATATATATATATATATATATATATATATATACATATATATACATATATATATATGTATACATATACATATGTATATATCTATACATATACATATACATATGTATATATGTATACATATACATATGTATATATGTATATATATATATATATATGTATATACATATGCATATGTGTATATATATTCATATGTATATATGTATATACCTATATATGTATGTATATATATACATATATGTATATATGTACACATATATGTATATATATACATATTTATGTATATGTGTACATGGTATATATATATATACATATATGTATATATAATCATATATATGTATATGCCTTTTGGCAGTAGTATTTGTGTGCTCATTTCTACGCATAAATCTACAGTTCGCAAAGTAGAGAGTATCAACAAGATCATAAATACAGAATTCGCTGTATTTTTAACGAAATATACTTACAGGAGAACCTGCTGCATAAGTATCCAAACACACTAACCAAATTACTCGCGCGCTGCTACGGGCAAATGCTGATTTTTTTAATTTTTATAGAATTTGTGGAGAAAAGTTACACGTATCAATACAACTGAGTGGAAAATGTAACGCATGAAAAATGTGAAAATAGTATTTTTTTTTTTTTTATATAACAATTCAAAACAATATCATTATTATTTTTTAAGAGTATCGACCCATAAGTGGGTCATTAAGCTTGGTGTGAAGATGTTCAGTCTCTACGTATTTTTTCGTTTTCTTCTATGAACCCGAGTATGTTACTGCCCGCAAAAAACTAAAATAAAAATAACCGATATCTAAACAGTTGGTAAAATTACACAATCATGTTACATTTACATGCTTTCTTTCTACAAAGGCTATCATAGGTTGTGGTAACATTAATTTCACAGATATGAATAATATTCACGAACACATACAATGGTTTGTTTAATCATAGTAATATTTGTCACAAAATGCCAATCGTATTAAGGAGACACTGCAGTAGTGGCGTGTTACCCTACCATACCCTTTTAACCCTTAACCCTAACCAAAATAATATTTTTTTGGAAATAAAATATAGTTATCCAAGTACCTGGAGTGATAGGGTATCAGAATATACATGGTTATGGGGGTCTATCTCCAAAACCCTAGGAGGACTTCATGAACAAACAGACAGAAGCTACTACTTTATTATAGTAGATATACATATACATTTATACATATATATAAATATATATATTTATACATATATATATACATATTTAGATTTATATATATATACATATATAGCTTTATATATATATACATATATAGATTTATATATATACACACATATATATATATATATATATATATATATATATATATATATCACAACTAACACCACAGTCGGACGAAAGAAAAAGTTGCGTAAGCGGAACTATATATTTCGATTGCTACCTGCAATCCTCTTCAGTAGTACAAAGTGGCAGGGAGGAGGCTATCTTAAGTAGCAACCTCTTACAAAAGAAAGGGAACATGAGAAAATAAAGCACATCACTGCCCCAACCCTAGTTGACCTGAGGCTGACACGAGGTCGGGTCAGGGGGAGGGGGAGGAAGCTTGTTGACAATATTTTTGGTGATGAATAGTCCTGAAATGATGTCTGGGGTCCATTGACCCTTGGAAATATTCATCGTGGGCAGATAATCAATTAATGTTGATTCCACCATTTTCCTTCTGAACCCACACCCTGATTTATAAATGAGATCAGATTTCTCCCAGTCCATCCGGTGATTAAATTTATTAACGTGTTGAAACACTGCTGAATTTATTTGGCCATATCTAATCGACCTTTTGTGTTCATTTAATCTTGTCGGTAGGTCTCTCCCCGTCTGGCCAATGTATGAAAGGTTACAATCTTTACATGGAAGGGAGTAAACACCTGGGATATGTTCTTCCTTCAACCTCTGGTGAACATTAACAACTTTTTTATTAATAGTATTAGGGTAGTTATGAATTAAATTTACTTTCTCTTTGGGAAGAAACTTGGACAATTGACTGATGGACTCTGAGAAGGGGATGACTAGGGGATTTTGTCTCTCTTAGTGGAAGGGTGTTTGAAAAAACTTGCTCTGGCTTGACTAAGGGCTTTATCCAGAAACCAATGAGGGTAGGCTAATTTTGTTAATTGGGACTTGATAGGAGTTAATTCGTGTTCTAAAAATTGGGGGCTACAAATCCTAAAGGCTCGGAGAAAAAGTCCCGAAGCTACACTCCTTTTAATGTGATCTGGGTGATGACTGAAGAAATGGAGGTAACTACCTGAATGAGTGTTCTTTCTAAAAACAGTAAAAGCAAGCTTATCCCCATTCTTCATGATTAAGATGTCTAAAAAGGGGATTTTGTCATCTTTTTCCCATAATTAGTTGTATTATATATGATATTATTACATAGGATATGTATTATATTTTCAGGGTTTACGTTATGTTGTACTTTTCATAAACAAATACAGGTATTTAATATGAAGTGATACATTACCCTAAATAGTACAGTATTTCTGATTCGCACGGTGGTGTTTTGTGTATAGGGTTCATTTGGGAGAGTGGAACCTCATGGTACGTGTATGGTATAGTTTATGGCTCAGTGTATACATGAATTTCTCACAATTTCATTAGTAGGATCTCATTACTATCTACATAGCTTACCTTCATGTAGTCATCCTTCAGAGCTTCATATATAGCATCACAAGTCTCTGGTATGATGATGGACAGACTCTGCTTGGATATCTTCGTACTGTATTGAAGGAATGTGTAGCAACATCCAGTAGCCAGGTATCTGAGAGTTGCCTCTACACGTGCTGCTGGTGTAATGCTTTGCCTCATATTTGTCTCTTGCCTCTGAATGTAGCTCTCCACTTTCGATACAAGAGTATAAAAACTGTTTATGTCCATCCGCACGTAATTGCGGAACAAAGTTTCATTTACCTCCAACAATTCACGTAGGATTGTCACAGAGCTACCCATTCTTTCACGTCTCTGCAACCACTCCCGGCACCAGACACGTCTCTGTGGTCTCTTGTTTTTCTTTTTAATGCAGGCACCAATTATGATAGAATATAGTGCTATCTTCTTTCTAAGTATGGCGCGCACCGTAATGAACCACTCGCTCACAACAACTGCTGGCGTCCAACTGCCCTCTAACCACCACAGACAGCTGTGTGGACACCTTACGCGGGCATATTCTGCAGACTTTGCCCTGCCAGGCACAGCTCGACCGTGTGAACGTGGCTTTAGGGTTTTCCTGAAACTATGCACTTGCTACTATTGATGATCTCTACTCCAACACTAGTGCGTTCTAGCTGGTGTTTGAATTAAGGCACCTTGGGCTCTTGATTTGATCTCTATAGTTAGGTCATCTCCTTGGGCCACATCACTTTCACAATGTTGTTTAAAATCGGTCGTATAATATGGAGTCATTGTTAGTAGACTAGACCAAAGAATCTTGAATAGTCCGAATCAAGCTCCAATTAGCAAGGAATTATTTAGGCTTGAGAATGCAACACTTTCCGATGGATCAAGGTAGCATTTGTAAGTGGTACTTGGTTCAGGCCTTACCCTCAGTGGAAAAGGTTCCTAATACTATTTTAGATTGTTCTCAAATTTAGGGGTCAAGCCTCGCTACTTCGCTCATTGGGTGTTGCGGGACAGGAGTGCTAGAGGCACAATTGATTAGGGGATGCCATTCTAGGTCACCTTTCCTGACTCCCTTCCCCAAGTGGGGCAAGTCTGTCCCTAAATTGAGCTGTTTAGTCATGAGGCTTCTGCCAAGCTTTGCTTCTTGCCATTCTTACACATACCTGGGTCTATACCACAAACTATATGGGCTGTGACCGAGGGTTTCCAATCTCCTCACCCACTCACTCAAGATCGCCGGAGGAAGTTTGGTTCCTACTACCAGTGCGGCAGTCCTTGTCCTCAAAAAAGTATATATATAATAATGATACTGGCGAGCAAAAGTGTACAATTAAATTTTCTCAGTTTCTGCTAGGCGAGCACTTTTTTTTCATACTGTCGGAATTAAATCACGTTCCCAGGGTTTTCTTCCTACTGTCCTATCTCGGGCACGTCTTACAAAAGCCCAATCAGTAAAGCCCTGGAATGAAGTAAGCTTACTCTGAATATACCGCGATGCTCGGCTTCTGTGGTAATCGTCATCGAGGCGCACAAATATTTCTTTGTCGCGGCATGTGCCGCTTAAATTATTTTTATCGGCTTAAGAAACCTGCACAGCGAAGCTATAGCGATAATCCCATACCACACTCCTGGTCATATGGCCACTTCCCGAAGAGCGAGTGTGATTTGGAATTTTCCGCAAGAATCATCAGAAATTCAAAATTCCCGGCTCTATGCAGGCATGCGCATTGACGACCCCACCTCCCCCTCCCTCATGAGAGGGGCCTTTCAGTCCTATACCCGCCGCCGGCTCGGATGGAGTGTGGGAGAGGGGGCCAGAGCCGGAGGCTCGTTATGCCGCGTCCACACGGTCGAGCTGTGCCTGGCAGACTTTGCCCTTATGCCGGCCATACACTATCATGTACACCTGACAGGTACGTCTGAAAAGTTGCACAGAGAGGCCCGGAGACGTATAGGGGACAGATTGCGAGTGGATAAGGTCAAAGTCTACGCCTTGGGTCTGACGATGCAAGCCGTGAGGCATTAGAGGACCATTGGTGGCCGGAGGTATGGGGCTGCCGAGAGGCCTGATGACCTTCAGGGGCGCCATCCTCCGTGCCATAAGACACGTCCCCCTGCCCTCCGCGAGGCCCGGGTTCTTACCACGGACGGCCCGGAGACGTACGGATAGAAGTGCAGAGGTAATTATTAAACTATCTAGCGATAGACCCATCCTTGACTATGCGGTACAGTTTTGGTCTCCGTCCTACAGAATGGACAAATTCACTAGAATCGGTACAGAGAAGAATGACCAAAATGATACAAGGACTGAAATTTGCCTTACGAAGAGAGGCTTAGCACCTAAACTTGCACTCTGGAAAGACGCAGAGTGCGGGGTGATCTAATAGAAGTTTTCAAGTGGATCAAAGGCTACAACAAAGGTGATGCAAACAAGGTCATCATAAGAAAACAACAGGGCAGGACTCGCAGTAATGGGTATAAACTGGATAAATTTAGATTTAAGAAGTTAATAGGCAAGAATTGGTTTACTAATTGGGTGGTCGATGAATGGAATAAACTTAGTAACCATGTAGTAAGCGCTGAAACTATCAGTTATTTTAAAAAACTATTAGACAACTTTATGGATTGGGATGACAGGTGGTGATGGATACGGAGCTGCCTAGAGTAGGCCTTATGGTCTTTTGCAGTCTCCTTTATTCGTAGTTGTTTGGCGAGCCGGCCAAGTGAGGGGTAGGGAGGGGAAGTGGGGTCGTCAATGCGCATGCCTGCAGAGCCGGGAATTTTGAATTTGATTCTTGCGGAATATTCCAAACCCCACACACCCTTCGGGAAGTGACCATATGACCAGGACTGTGGTATGGGATTATCGCCATAGCCTCGCTGTGCAGGTTTCTTTCAGCCTATAAATAACTTTCATTCTTCGTAGGTGCATTTTTTAAACGCTCCTAGTTTCGAATTTAGGAGAGTTATGGCACGGGCGCGAACGTGCGCCTAAAAGACAAGCCCTGGTGCAGGCCCTAAGAGCATGTGAAGATGGCGAAGTACCAGTTAATTTGGTCTAATTTTCCAGTAACATGATCTGAAAACGTGCTATACAAATTCAATGTGTCTATGCCCCTCCCTCCTACAAATTGGATGAAAGGCATTACACAACCCTAAGACTTCAAAATAAAGCTATGCGGCTCATACTAGGTTGCCCAATCTCTACTCGGGTTGCCAACATGCTACAGGAACTACATCTATCCCCTCTGACGGAACGAATACACGCTAACGTAACATATTTCACTGTTAAATGCTTACACACCCCACATATTAGCCCCCACTACTCGAATGTCATCACAACGTCTCTCAACCCCACCGCACCTCGACCCCGACTCCAACCTGGTGGTTGCGCCCTTATTAGAACCATTTGCACAAACCTACAGAGTATAGGATTTCATATTCCTAGACAAGAAATTGTTCACAATCCGCCCCCCTGGAAGGTTCCGCTCCCCGCCGTCACCTATACACCAACATGCAAGAGTGACCTGCCCCTACTACAGAAGCAACTAGCTCTAGAAACCATCGCCAAAGTGACCTCTTCCCTCCCAGCTGTTCACACAATATACACAGACGGGTCACTGCAACCGGACGGAAACACGGGCTGTGCCATCTACTCGCCTAGTATGGTTCCACCCCATGGAGGCTGGATTGGACGCCGACTACCAGGTTTCCTTAGCTCAACTTCCTGCGAGCTCCACGGACTCCTGGATGCTGTCAATCTACTGCTACGTATTGGTAGTAATGGCCTAATTATCTGTGACTCTCAATCTGCTCTCCGTGCCTTGTCCTCCCAAAAATCAGAATCCCATAACCTAGTAACTCTCATTCTATTTCAGTTAGCCACAGCCCTTGAGCACTCCCTTGTTATTCACTTCCTGTGGATCCCTTCTCACGTAGGAATAACTAGCAACGAGACAGTGGACCTACTCGCCAAGGCAGCCTGCGAACAGCCCTCACCTACAACTGACGCTTCACCTGGTTCCCTCTCATTCTACAGACGCAAAATTCGTGCTGCAGCTCATTTGCCTATCGTTCACCGTAGGAATATCGAACGACCTTCGAGTGTGACCATTCAGCACTATGATCACTTTGCCAATCGCCCCCACAAATATCGCCGCCGAGGACTCTTAGTTAGAAGACATAATGTGGTATCTGCTCGACTTAGATTAGGCTACAGACCAGTGTGGCAGGTGAGCGAGACAAGAGACATGCCTCAATTTTCTTCCTGCAAACTGTGTGACTTGCCCAATGCAAATAACCTTCAGCATTATTGCCTTGAATGCCCTGCAGTAACAGATTTAATCCCCCATAGAGAGTCTGTCATTGATGTATGTAAATACTTGCTTGCCGATAACCATTTAGAAACACTACTCTTACGTCACCCACACTTTGGTGGGTGCTAAACTATCGCTGTACGACGTAATAATTCTCATGTATGATCTTGTCCACGACTGTCTCAATTATATCGATGTCTCTTATATCATGACTGTGATATTGTACATACTTTTGTTTTGTATATACTGTTGACTGTGATTGTTTTATACATGCTGTTATTACCACTGATTATATACCGTGTCTTCCACCACTGTGTCCCAACCTCTGAAATTTTGTACGAATTGCCACCTCAGTCGAACAGCGTGTCCTATGAGTCACGATCCGCATGTAAATAGCTAATTACCTATGTACTAGGCTTGCCGCTCTTTGAGCGTAATAAAATGATTCAAACAAAACCCTAAGACGAGACAACACTTAACCCATCAATGGTCACTTTTGACATTGTAAAGACTTTCATTACAACCTAAAGTTACACATCCTTGCAACTAATGTCAGCGTTAGTTCATGCCCGAACTGCTAACACTCCAGTAGACTGTAGCAGCGGGCAATTATAGAAAGCACCAAGCGACAACAAAAACTCGTTTTGAATTTTCAACAATTGTATACACACAAGCTAAGTTGGCGGCTGCCACATGCCTATACTTAGCAATAAGTGCAGTTTACAAATTCTCTATATATTCCTGGCACGAATATCAACTGGGTTATCACTACAAGTTTCACCACAGCTTTGCCAAACCATTGAAAAAAGTCATTTAAGAAGCTGCAGACTGCATAAACAAGAATACCCATCACACCAAGTAAATCTATGAAATTATGAACTGCCTAAAGCCGTGTCCAGACGATCGGTCGTGCCCGTCGGGCAAGTTCTGCCGGGTCTGCCCGTGAACATTGTCCACAAGAGTAAATGAACAGATGGGCGTGCCCGATGATGCCAGTAGCATGTGGAGTGCGGCACAAGCATGGCGACTAGCATTGGCAAGTAAATATAGTACACCATAATAGCTTGGCGTCTAAACGTGGCATTTGGGAGGGAAGCCTGGTGTGGATTCACGATGTTAACTCCGAGTCTTGCAGGGTCGTTAAATATCGGGGCCTTTGTGATTTAGCTCCACGAGCACTGGCAATTTGAGTTTGCCCATACAGCCATACCCACTCGTCTGGACAGGCCTCAACATCTTAGTAACACTACATTCACATTTGTCCCACTTACTACCTCAGCATGCACACTATTTACATCAATGTAATTTACCCCATCAGCACTCATGCACAATTATATCGTCTCTGGACTAGCATGTTACTTGCATACTTTTCAAAAAGTTTACCAATTTTATTCATGTCCCATCCAACAACCCTACACTCATTTTTGCATGTGCTAATTCAGCAAGAACAAGTTTAAGGGCTTATTTTGGCACCTCGCTTCCCAAATCTCTTCTTTATATGAAGCAACATTGCATGCCAGTGCCAAATAAACCAGTGTGCAAAACACATGGACCAAATCCAGAGACATGCAACATTGTTAAGGCTTTAGACTTGACAAAGACCTACAATAATAGGGGATATGTTTAATAGAACATACGGTAAAGCACAAGTAATTTTCTCAGTTTTATTCATAAAAAAGTAAAAACATAACAAATCCATTAAAATCTTTGGCTTCTCTCATTTATCACAGATAAATAGGGGTCGGTCCCCTCGGAGCTACTAGTGGGGTGAGGTCCTCAGCATCCTGTGGAAGAAAATCTGTTAGTGGGGAAGTGGGAAGGGTGTGGGGGTGTAAGGGGGGAATGGTTCAACCTATTCTTGCTACTGTGATGAACGTCATTCAACTGAAAGGTTGCAATTGACAGACAATAATACTGGCATGCCTATCAACTGGAGGCCCTCTAGTCAGTCCTCGGCTAGCTTTCAAGTCTCAGTAGTAAAACACGATTAGATGGATAAAGCTTGAAACAGACACAGTGCAAGCAACAAAAGCGTGTCCTAGCACCACTACTAGACAAAAGTGCTCTTCACACAGTGTCATCTGTGTACCCAGCCTAGGATTACTGCCTACACCACAAAACTGCACAGTGACCTACCTGAACAAACCTAGACAGTCCTATGAGCCCACTGCCTAGACTTATCCTCTGGTCGTCCATCAGGATCCAAATACAACACTTGAAACTTTTCTTTATTAAAATGCACATTACATAACTTCTACTTTTCAAGTTACAGTCTATCCAAACTGACTTTGGTTGGTTCCTTAAATTAAAATTGTTAAAGAGTAATACACAATTAAATTGTATAAAATTGTAGCACAAACACATAAGTGAGAATTGCTCGACTTGGTACAACAGGTGTTATAAATATTAGCATCCATGCGAAGAGTGGAATGTTTCTTGCCCATTCATCACTTGTACTGCCTTGGATTTGGGTGCCATATCTTCCTCCTATTAAGCCTGACAACAGCCTACCCGGTGCCTGTCTTAGCTCTACACTTAGCCTGCCTGCCTGGGTCCCTGTCTCAAGCACTGCCTGTCTGACTGCCTTTGCCTGCCTGCCTGCCTGCATGGCTAACCTGTCATGTACCTAGTGTGTGGTGGAAAATTCTTATTAGTATCTTTGACAGATCTTCCAACTTTCACAATGTTGACAATTTATGACCAAAAAAACTTCCTTACAAAAAAACTTTTGGAACGACAAAATTCAAGTACACACATTCCAGTGTAATAAATTACAACTAGCACTAATCAAAATACATGACCAGGCAATTGGAGGCATACATACCAAGGACGAGCTGAATTTACTTTTAATATCTGCGGTTAGGTCCCGGTCCACCCATGTTGCCACCACCATAGCCCGGGTTGCCGCCACCACCATATCCCCCGGGCCCACCTGTTGAAGAATCTCCTAGATAATGCAAATTTCAAAATGGATCAGTCAAAGAGTTCACATCACCACCAGCCAATATTAAATCCACTAGATTTAAATACAAGCGATTCGAAAATGTGGCTAATGGATTTACGATGTAAACTTCACGATTCACAAACCTGTGTTGTACGGCGTCGCTCTGCTGGTCTGTCCATATCCCTGACTTCTCATAGGACCTCCACCATAACTCTGCCCATAATTATTGCCGAAGTCATTTGGACCCTGATTCCAATTACCAGGACCTCCATAGTTTCCAGGCTGTCCACCCCACCCTTGGTTGCCTGGATTATTCCAGCCTCCCTGGTTGCCTGGCCCTCCATTCTGCCAAGGACCCTGGTTGCCATAGCCACCTTGGTTACCATACGCACCTGGGCCACCTGGACCACCCGAGCCTGCATAGTTGCCCTGGTTACCCCAACCACCTCGATTATCTAGATTGGAAGAAAGGGAAACTGCTGAAAACTTCATCACCTAAAAGACAACAGCATTAAGAAATTGAACAATAAATAATTAAGAAAAGAAAAGAAAATGAAGACAGCGAGACTTAACTCACCTCCCCATCCCCCACCTTGATTATTGCCCCAGTTTTCTCCTCTGCCTCCAGCCCATGGTCCACTTCCACTTCCACGTCCAACTCCACCCATGTTGCCACCCATGCGTCCACCTCTCTGCTGCATCTGGATTTCGTTCTTGCTAAGTGCTTTTTTCACATCTACACGTTTGTTCTTAATCATGAGGCCTCTCTGTACTGCGAGAATGAATAAAAGAACCAATTTACAACATATACCGAAGTTAAAACATACTGACCAATGTACAACAATTAATCCAAGCAAATATCAAACTATCTTCAAACACGTTAACAATAAGAAAAAAATAAATACTTACAGCAAGCTTTGTCAACAGCATCATAATCATCAAATTCGACAAATGCAAATCCTCTTTTCTTCTGAGATTCCTTTTCAGTTGGAATGCTAACTGATGTAACCACACCAAATTCACTGAAGACTTCCCTTAATTCCTATCAAGATTTGTACACATTATATTTCACTTGATATGAAACCAAGTTTTCATGACAAAATTTCAATTAACATTCCAAATTTGAAAGATACATACGTCATCATCAACATCATCCTTGATTCCACCAACAAACAATTTTTTCACTGTAACACCCGACTCTGGCCTTCCAATTTCCTCCCTTGGAACTGCCCGCTTTGTGTCTACTGCACGACCATCAATCTGACAATGGGAAATTTACATTATATTCACAAAACTGACAAGTGTCTACTGTACCAACACTTAAAATATTCAAACATTAAAAACACTACCTTGTGGGGCCTGTTCTTCTGAGCATCATCTACCATATATGCCTTGGAGAATGCCACAAACCCAAATCCACGAGACCTCTTGGTCTTTGGGTCCTTCATCACGACAACATCAACAATCTCGCCATACTTCTCAAAGTATGCCTTGAGAGACTCATCTGTGGTCCGGTAGTCTAAGCCACCAATGAAAAGTTTGCGCATCTGCTCAGGCTCTGAATGCTCCTGAAAAAATTAACAAAGAATCTAATAATTTCCTAAACAAGCTGCAATATGTTCACCTCTGAAGACTTTTAATGGCCCACTTCCCAAATAACTTTTGTAGACTTACATCCCCTCGTTTATGGCCAATCTGCTCAGTCTCAAAAGCTTCCTGCAGAGAAGAAAAAGCATCCATAAGATAGTGAACCACCTCACCAACCATTCCAAGTCACTTTTTGCATTTTATCACATTTTCCCATCACCCCACAACCTAGTTACATGTGGCCAGATTAGGATTGCCACATACTTCAAAAAGGTTGACAGAACCTTACAACCTATATAAAAGGTCGAGAGATGGACCCACAATGGACATGTTCTTTTCGTTGCAGTTTTGAACTAAACTGCAAAGGGAACATGTCTGTCATGGGTAGATTCAAGTTCTACACCCTCCAATCTTGGTTCTAACATGCTGTATCAACATCCCTGAATTGCACAAGAAAACAATCACATTTTATACAAGTTTCATTATGCAAATCATGGGCAATTACCATTCACATATTTCCTACCTAATATACCCACACATCTAGAACTACATTGCCCTAAAGTAGATGCCATGTTGGGTGATGACTTCAATGCATGCAACTAGTCCCTCATTACTACAGTTTAATGCCAAGACACCCTCAAATCTTTCAAACAAGCCTAAATTGAAGACATTTCGAATAATGCTGGACCAGAAAATGAAAATAAATGGGCATCATTTGGTATGTACTTAATATACAATATGAAAAAATTACAGACTTGGTTTTACACAATTAACTTGTTTTATGAAGCAGATTATGAAAACTGATGAAGATCAAGAGAAAATATACACCACACCTCAGGCTGCAGATGTGCACCAGACTCGGACAAGTAACCAACTCCTTAGTGGCATATGTAAACACTAGTTTCTGCTGCCAAGAACCTACGTCTTTACAAGCGTTATCTGCACAACCATTATGACAAGAACCCATCTCAGAGGAGTACATTTGATTGCAATTGTATTCTACTTTATAACTATGACCAGTCTGATAAAACTGAACTACTGGGTTTGGGGTTTTGATCTTCACTACTTTCACAACCATGTTTCTCCTTCCCACATTTCGTTTTACCGCTTTAACATTCCTGGACTACACAACTTTTTGCAAACTGCCCAGATTTTACCAAGTACAACCAATGCCCAAGACTCGATAATAAATTAGCTGTGATTTCAATGTCTGCAGCTAACCCACAAAACAAATACAGAGGCTCCAAGTCACAGCTGGCTGAAGTGTCCAATTGGATTATTGGCACTTCACACAAACCCTGGCATTCATACGAAAACCAGTTTCTGTAGAATTACAAATCAAAAATATCCAATTTTGTTTACAAGGCCTCAAAACACATTTTATGGGACGAGTATTGCCGACAAGCTCAGTCAAGCAAAGCTAATCACCCAATGTCAGGCATACAACATTGAAATCAGCTATATTTTCAACTAAAAATAGACAACAGTTTACTCAACATTCACTAATGTGACAAGACCTGAAAGTTCCAACATACAAGACCTGCAAATAGACTAGACCCTCAGCTCAGCTCTATGCAACTTGCTCAGACTTGACTAGAATGGAGAACAGGTTGTGTAGTGCAAGTACTCGTGTGGGAATTCCATACAGGACATGAACTTTGTTGCAGGGACCTTAAGGGGACCGGCTGGTCAAGAATCGATGAAAATTGGGAAAAAAATGAAAAACTGGGAAAAAATTCTACATCTGCGTATGGCAATCGACAGTCTGTATGTGGAGTATTTAATCAAAATTCGCCTTATTTTCGTAGTTATGGCAAATAGACCCCCTCCTCCCCCCAACTCGACCCCATCTCAGCCCTATGATACGTATTGGTCACTACAATATATATATTATTGCAATAAATAACAATAATTTGTAATGATTGAGTGCTATTCCTAGTGACTTCTGGCAACTCTGTCTCTGTACCAGAGGTTATATATAGACCCCAGAATGGGTAGATGCCTCAGAAAGCGATAAACAGTAGACAAAAATTGAGTGATACACTCCACTGCAAGCCACCATCAATCCTTTTGTCATTTGACAAGCTGTTATACTATTTTTGAGATGCCATGTCCTCGCAAGCAAACCAAACACCTTCAGGAAGATAGGAAAAGGCAAGAATTACAAAGTAAGCAAGCTATGACACCCTAATGTAATAACCTGCCTAAAATGCAGGTGGGGACCAGGAGCCAGAAGACAGAGGATTATATGACTGGCCATCAACATATATGACTGAATATGAATAAATTTTATTCTAAATATCATCAACATTCAAGCCTAAAAAGCTAAATAAGGAAATGCCATGATATCCCTTATTTATATTAGTATGTAGGGGTTCAAAGTTAGTGAAAACTTTGACGGCCCGTATCTCAAAACCTAAGTTTTATACCTTCAAACTTCTACTCCTCCATAACTTCTTAATCAATTTCAATGAAAATTCACACAATATGTCTAAATCTGCCTGATTGATGAAATAGAATTTTTTTTAATATCTGAAAGGGTTAATTTTTGCCAAAAAAAAATTCCCCTATTTGAAGGGGGACGGGGTGGGAAAAGATATAAAAATAAAAATTCCACAAACTAATTACTTTAACTAAAATTTCTCTATTAGTTTAAAGGTCTGGATAAGGTCCTTCCACCATATTAATTTCATTCATGTAGAGCAATTATTATAGGAGTAGTAGTCATTTCAAAATTATCAATTTTTTTGAAAGGGAGATGGGGGGGCAAAACATGAAAGGGTTGCAGATTAGTTTTTTTGGGTTAGGAAAGATGTATATGGTGTCCTTAACTCCTGGCATAAATTTCTGTGCAATAACCCAATTAATAAAGATTTTCATCTTTTGATCAGCCGGTCCCCTTAATATTGAAACCACTTCTTTCAACGAGCGTTTGGCATTGGGTGGCAGACATGCAAGAAACACTAGCATGATTCCCAAGGCCACAACCTGCTTTGACACTACAGCAAGACCCAATGAACAAATGCTCATAAAACGAACCACCTTGTTTACCAAAGGTGAATTTCACTACAATTTTCTTCAAATGAATGGCCGATCTGGTATGAAAAATTTTGTGCACTCTTGAGCAACCAGGAATAACTCTTCCACAGGGCTGCTAACAACACTTGGGAGTGTGAAGCCAACTGCTATTCATGATGCACAAGAACTGGTGAATATATTTCCTCCGATTATACTTCCTTATAGTATGCTCAAAGACTCGGCACTTAGCAATACAGACGCTCCTCTACTTATGTTCATTCATTTTACATTTCTTCGATTGTACATTTGAACCGACTAAAAAAATTTTTTTAGTGAATCTTTTTAGTTTAGCGCGCTCTCCGTAGTTCAAACGATACTTACGTATGACACTGCGTCCATTGTTTACATGGCACAAACGACATACTGAACGTGCCTTGCCTCCTCCTCCTCCACCATCTCAATCTATGTTGCTTGAATTTATTTGAAATTAATGTTATTATTTTACAATGTGTGTATAATTAATGATTTAGGGGTGTTTTATAAGATACGGTAATAGAATTTACGGATGTATGGTACAGTAAAAACTTGCATTCATTTTCAACTTACGTTCGGCCATTCGGAACGTAACTAAAACTAAGTTGAGGAGCATCTGTACAGAATTTTCTGCACCTGCATGCCTCTTTGTACTGGGTCCAGCACTAGATTTCACACAAAACTGAAAAAATTAAATGGAACGCTGCACAGCCAAGTACGAGGACAGGAACCACTACTCATGTCAACGACAGATCATCGCACATGAATTTCTAGTGGGTATAGGTGCAAAGCAGACATGGTGTGGTACAATGAAGTTCACACAGGAAAGAAGGCTTCCAATTCCCTTAATAGCTATTATTAGATTTAAAGTTATTTATGTTCCTCAATCTTCCCCTTTTCTGCATGGAGGGACGGACAGGGGCGAATTTAAGAAGCAGCCTTGCTGTGGATGTGCCGTGTCTTGCGACACTGCTTCTGACCCAGGGCAGTGGACAGGATGCAGGGATGACCCATCATCCAGGAGGTGCCAAGATAAGAAGGAGGGAGGAGGGTGGAGGGGAGAGGATTATATAGGAAATGGAATGGGTGGGAGTGGTTTCTATGCCTTTTCTTTTTCCCCATGTAGGGGATAAAAGCATTTGGTATATGTATTTTCCTCAATGCAGCTGTCATTACAAGTTGTATCTACATTCCAAAATGGTCAAGATTTATTATGAATGCCTTGTACCGAAATTCTTTCCTTTTGTTCTACGGACTTTCCAAAAATTGGCCTGGCCACAAGTACACCATCCCTATTGGAAAAATTATATCAATAAATAAAATAAACTGTCCTACAGCTCAATTCATGTCTTATGGAACATGTGGGCCAATCTGGATACTACAGGTTATCTTGGAACCATGGGTCTTCTGCACAAGATACCTGGAGCCAAAGTACATACTGTCATGCACTCGTGGCTATTTAGATTAAGAGAATATGACGAATTCCCTTCTTGCTACATTCAGTGGGTGGTTAGTGTGTGGGGCAAAACGGTTCATGGACAATCACACTCCATTTTCAAACTGCTAAGGAGTTTGTTTCAGTGCACGTGTTTAAGTATGGCATACACTATCTCATGTTGGAGTACTAGTTTCTTACTTTCTGGAGTAGTGGGTTTGAAACTAGTTTTTAGTGATATTACACTGTTGTTTCAATGATTGCATTTTCCTTAGGATTGTTCCAATGCTTCATGAATGGGCGGATTTGTTTTCCCATCTATTTTACCGTGATATTGCACTGCTATTTCAATGATTGCATTTTCCAGGATTGTTCCAATGCTTCATGAATGGGCGATTTGTTTTCCCATCCATTTTAAATTTAGTTGCATTGTTCAACTACTTTACTTTTTTCCCATTCTATATCTTGTTTCTTAGGCCATCCTCAAGGGAGGAGTTAATTATTGTGTTTACACTTGCCACTTCATTTGCAATCTGTCCAAAGGGTGGCCAACTATGGTATCCCATATTTGTATGGGTGCATGTGTTCATTTTTTGGGAACCCCTGAAGCCTTGCTCGGGAAGCATGTTCTCAGACTGCAGTATCAGTATTATGTAGATCACTGCACATGCAGTCTATTAGAAGTTCAGTTTCTTCTTTCAAAAGGATTAGTGTATTTTTTTTTCCTGGCATAGCAGCTGGGTTTTGCTAGATAGTACTTTTCTGTATGATCAATGAACAAGACACCCCACCTCTTGCCCATACTGCCACTATATTGTAGTGGATATAAGGCCTGATGCAAAGTGCCACCTTAACAGTCAAGCTCATGTGGCAAGATTGCTGATCTATAACTACCTTGCCAAGTTTAAGTATTGTGCTGATGTCAAATTGGGTGGCATGGGTCCATCACAGTATGTGGTTAGGAGGCTGTAAATATTCATGACATTCTGTACATTTGGGTGATACTAGTTCCATAAAGATTTCTGTGCATTTGGATGGAGATCATTTCTCTTGGGATGTCTTGGTTGGTTTCTTTTAACAACAAATTGTATGCTGTTGCGGAACACTTGCACAAAAAAGCATCAATACAATCGCCCAACTAAAAACTTGGAGCAGTTTCAATTGGAACAACATGCAGAGCATTCATTAAAAATGCAAAACTTTAACTACATTGATTACAATACAGTAATGACTACAACAAAGCCTGTCTCCAGCAACCCTGTAAAATAGGCCCAGTTCCCCTGTAGTTTTCACATAATGGACTCCCATCAAATCTATCTCTACACCCTCCTAACCATCCATATGCTGAGACCTCATGGATAGGGAAATTAATTTTCATTTATTAATGTATATGTTTTCTGGATACTTAACAAGTCTATGCACATGCAAATCAGTTAGCAGTCATCTGCAACATGAAAAAATCAAGCCACTTGCTGATTTGAACAAGCAATTTTCATTTCTATAAATTATATATGTGAATTTACTTCATACCCCAACACCTTGGGGGATCACATGCAGATATAAAATAAGGGTGGTGGGTGGTGGTGGTAGAGGCCAGCAGAACAAGATTTTAAAAACTAATGAAAATTGTTCAAATCAAGAAAATGAAGATCACCCTAGCCTTCCTATATAAGTATGAACTTGCTAAACAGTTGATCAACACCTAATCTGGGTCTTTGCCCCCCCCCCCATACCATGCTGCAGTTATGTCAGCCTATCACAGCACCCGAATGCAATAGTTTTTGCTGCAGATGTTCATGCATCTTGAAATGAACTGGAACATAACTTCGACACGATGATGACACGTAGGAATCCGGAGGTGTAAGAGTATTATACACACACTTAAAAACTTTCACAAATCCAGAAACAAACATCTCATTGTAACAAATACTTGGCAAATAACTTGATTTTTCACATTACAATGTATTGTCCTAACATTTGTTCTGTGGACTTTGTCAGTCAAGGCCATTTTAACATTAGTATACAAGCCAATAAACCTAAATTTCTAGTTTGATGCAAGCTAGCTTGGATTACATTAACTTATTATAGGCACATTCATTCACTTAGTTTACTTAGTAGAATTCAGTGGGTATTCATCATAGCTGTGGTGGTCCACCGCTACTTCCAGTCCGGGAATCTCCTTTTTGTAGGTTGATCTGGTCTGGAATGGTATTTGAGGCTACCCTGCAATAAGCCGTGTATCCAGGTATGGGAGGCTCGTCTGCCAGCGACTTCAGATATTTATCTAGGTGTTGTTTAAAGTTTGTGAATGGGCAGTTCCTTTCGTCTCGTATGTTTTGGTAGGCTATTGAAGATTCTGGGACCATTATATGTGAAGCTGGAGGCCAATAGCATCCTGATTCTGTCTGGGGCAGATGTAGGCAGCATTTTCTTTTCACACATGCAACCATTTCTGCTATTGTGTACTTCTAGTAGAGACAATGTAGTATGGTCAGGTACCTGTTTCTCCAGTATTTTCCACATATATATGGCCCAGTATCTCTCTCTTCTTCTTTGTTGAGAGTATAGCCCTAGTTTTTTCAGGCCATCCCTATAATTGAGACCCTGCATGCCTTTGATTTGCCTTGTAAAATGCCTTTAGACAGACTAGTTCCTGTATTTCTGCCCTTTTGTGTGGTGACCAGAGTTGGCTACAATAGTTGAGTACTGGTTGTACAAGTGCCTTCCTGAGTGATAATATTAGCTGTTCATCTCTTGAATTGAAGGTCCTAAGTACCCATCCAGCCATTTGTCTGGCTTTACTAGTAATTTTGAAGATGTGGTTTCTGTAGGTGGCCTCTTCATTGAGGTGAATTCCAAGGCACTTTACAACCGGACTCTAATATATTTGTGCCTCCTCTGGTATGGAGTGTGGTGGAACTTTTTAGGTGAGAATTTGGGCCACATCTTAGAATTTCAAACTTCTCCTCATTGAAATGCATGTTGTTAAGTTCAGCCCATTCTGATAATTTGTCCAGGTTGTCTTGTAATTCCTGGATGTCGGCCTCATGGCCGACTATGGCTGAGGGTGGTGTCATCCGCAAAGGAGGACAAGAATGAACTGTCAACGGCTTGGCTTATGTCATTCATTAGGACCAAGAACAGTAGCGGGCCCAGCTCAGAGCCCAGATTTCACAATTTATATTGCCATGTCAAAGTGGAAAATGCAAACACATTAAGCCATATCCAACTTAAGTCTGTTTTGCATGATGAAATGGCAAGTTAATTACTAGCAGCCAGAAACTAACACTTATGCAATTTTCAGATCATGGGGATTGCTAAATGTTAGATTTTAACAAAATGTTATTGCAATTAAAAAAAATCAGCTCCAGCCTTAGTTCCAAATACAAATATTTAGTTTCATCTGGGGTAGCACAACAAAGTCTATATACCAAGGTCTCCCCCTTACAAGGGAGGTAGTTGGCCAAGGAGCACCCACTCCCATCCACCACCTTTGTTACACACTAGGGAGGCATTAAAGTGATTCACCTAACATGCCATGCAACTTTCCTGCCAACTGAGGTACATACATACATATACCAAGGCTTTTTCCCCCTTCCAAGGGAGGTAGCCAAAAAGGGAAAGGCATAAAAACACTCCCACCCATTTCATCCCTAAATACACTCCACACCCTCCCTCTCATCTGAGCACCTCCTGAGGTAATTCTAACTATAAAAATTATTGACTCCTGCATCACCAGTGTAGCTTCCTGCATCACGGTGGATGGAGGTTGGGGGAAACAAAGACCATGGTTCCTGTACAAACTTTGTACCATACTTTAAGAAAATTTGGGGTAAAATTTTACTTTCGACCATTGTTAATATCGCAATACAAAATTAAATAGTAATTGTAAATTAAAATGCATGAACGTAATATGCAATTTTGTGTGCGGAAATGAAAAAAAAGTTGCTAAAACAGATTTCTTGTAACGAAGTTGTGTACTACGAATAGTACGCCATGTTTGTTATGGTAGATTCCGACGTCGGAGAAATGAAAACGATAAATTTGTCTAAACTAAAGTAAACTAACCTAACCGGTAAAATTTTACTTTCGACCATTGGAGGAATATAGCCATACAAAAGCTGAGAGTGTGGTTGAAAAGCCCGCCAACGTCTCTCACGACGACGACCAGCCGGATGATATCTAATTTTCAGGTAATGATTTATTAAACAGGTTAGGTTATTTTAGACAAATTTATCGTCCTTTCATTTCTCCGACGTCGGCATCTACCATAACAAACATGGCGTACCATTCGTCGTACACGACTTCGTTACTTAAGTCATCTGTTTTAGCAATTTTTTTTATTTCATTTCCGCACACAAAATTGCATATTTTGTTCATACATTTTAATTTACAAAATTACTATTTAATTTTGTATTGCTATATTCCTACAATGGTCGAAAGTAAAATTTTACCAAATTTGGACAACCTATTGAAGACTTCACATCCTGACGATCATGTCCTAGTTAACATTGGAACGTATTTATTCCACACTACACAGGCAAGGGGTACAGTATGAAACTACCAATATTAAGAAGCCAAAAACCAAGTCAACTAGACATTCAGGTCACCCCTACAACTATATTCAAAGGCCATTCTTCCTGATGTTCAATTAAGGACCATTCAACATCGTTTACCCATGTTCTACTTAAACCTAACCTTCATACATTTAAATTTTGCATTGCCATAAGAGTTGTTATTGTGGAAAACTTCATTGAAAACGAGTAGAAAAGCAAATGTGGTAAATTTATACATATCCAGCAATACCCAACCAGTGTTGACAATTTCACTAGTTTAAAGACACTGGAAATGATGAATAGAGCTGCACGTTTGATCAAAAATATTCCTCGTAGAGAAAGAATTGCTCCCACATTAATTGAACTACACTGGCTCCCAATAAAAGCTAGAATAGAATACAAAATATTCCAAGCAAAAATACTAGGTTGTTGTTGTCGTTCCCTAGACTGTCTGTCCGAGCAGTCCCGTCTCCCCAAGGAAGGCCACAGCCGAAACTGGGTTTTCCCACAAATCCTTTATAGAGTGTATGTTGTGTTGTTTGCGTGCATGATTGTGTATAATGCAGTCTTCCATTATGTGTTGTATGGTATGGGGTGAAGTGTTACATCCTGGGCAGCTGTTCACAACACGGTCGTCCAGCCTCTTCTGGTAGCTTAGAAGTGCTGGGTGGTGACCGCATCGCAGTCTGGCCAAGTGGACTCTGTCCTTTCGTGGGAGAGAGGATTCAGAAGGGTGGATATCAGGGGGTCTGGCATGCAACAGTGTGTTAATGGAGCGGTGAGTGATATGATTATGAATACGTTTCCAGAGGCTGGTATTTGGTGGTTGTGGAGGAAGAGAAGAGAGTATCTGTGCGTAATAAAGGTCTTTGGGTGTAGTTTTAATGTTTCTTGGTGTGTGTGGGTGTTCTGCTATGTAGTGTAGCGTCGTGGGACCACCCCCCAACCCCAAGAGTTGGGGGCCAATCAGCAGCAACCACCCCTGGCCATCAGCTCTACGCAGATGGCACCGATCCCCAAAGAGGAGCTACGCCTACCTGGGGGAGTACCACAAAATACTAGGTAAACCAAAGTACTTAAATGAGCGCCTAGAAGATTATTGCACAATGAATGTCTCTGCGACATAACACTGAACACTGTCGGCTTAATGAACCAAGATATAATCAAGAAATTGGACAGATCCTTTAAAAACTGTGCCCCTCAACCATTTAACAAGCTACCGACCAGTGTCAAGCAATGCGAGTGTTTCCAAAAAGATTGAAAACACACCTTTGTTGAATGCTAGGACTTGTGGACAAAAACCATCGAGAACTACAAATGTTGAGTTGATATCACTGGTGCGGCCTATGGTCCCTTCTCTTAGGGAGATTTCGGCCAGAAGACTACAGATAACGGTTAAAAGAATATCAAATGTGTAAACTACACACCTTCAATGCCCAATTTACACTCTTGCACTCGCCAGTACACAATTTGCCCCTCCATATACACATCCAGCCACCATTAGTCATTACCTAGTACCCTTATCAAAATAGTAGTGCATCTGGTGATCATACCGGCCCTATTCATTGCTAAGCATTCATTAGTGGGTCATTCCCGTTCTTCTAAACCAGGAATTTTTCCCTCTTTCATGCACATCCTTGGCAATGGGTAAAACAACATTTAATTTTTCTGGGCCAAAGACTTGTTATTTTGGCACGTCTCCCGATTGGTGCAAGGCAGGGGTGGGGGGGGTGGAGGCTCGCCCATCAATACTCGACATCACGTACGGCATTAGCATGTACGCCTCTTGTCAGTTTCCATTATCCCCACTTACCTTCCAAACTCCTATACGTAATCGTATCTGGATAATGACCTAGCATTACATATATCTGCCCAGTACACTACCGCCATTTTCCTCCCCCTATCCATTACACTACTATATATATACCTACATTTCCACCCACATCAGCCTAATCCAGCCTCAAATGTACACTAAAATAACCTGAACGTGCGATTGGTGCTCCCGATTATTTCAACGTCTGGAAAGGCCTAGGCGAGCATCACGAATAATTCATTCAGCCTCTTGGGGCCTCAATGCACACGTCATGAAGGGAGTGGGAGACTGGTGGCGAAATTGCCTTTTCCCAACACTTACACGACACCTTAAAGTCCATACCACCACCTTGCAAGCGAATAGAGAAACTAAACCTACTGTAAGCAAAGGCCCTATCACAAATAATTACAACACTTAAATTTCAATGTAGCGACGTTAGCCCACGCCACCATGGTGCACCGCCATTTTCGCCGATACCCGGCTTGTCCATTTTCAACTTCTATCAACACAGATTCCTTACTTCCCTTTCACTAGTCAAAAATAGCATAGAATACCTCCTAAAGGCTACACCCTATTTTATAGACTAGATAAAAAATAAACTAACCTCTTTTACCATTATGAAGGCTTCTTATTACAGCTGACAAGTACGACGTACAATGGAAACCCGTGAGGCGTCTGATGCGAAGAAAGAGCTACGGGGAGTACCAAAGTACAACTGAATTGATGGTTCTTTTTTCTCAAGCAAAAAATACGATCTGTAAATTGTATTTATATTTTACTATAGAATTATCATAACATACCAATATTAAAATATATTTGTAAATATTATGATATAGATGTTTATTAGAGCAAAAAACCATGAATTCTTAGGGCGGGATGTTCAAACTTTCTTTTATCAACATTTCGCTGATACATTGGCCTACAAAATCTTACCTTATATATCAAGTTTACTTAATTCGAACATTTCTAGTCCGAAAGTCGTGGAAAGTTAAAAGAAATTAAATTGCCCTTACATATTCTTATCTTCTTATCTTACGTTGATACTGGACGCAGGTCGCTTGACCTATATGTCCAGATCGGTGACCTTCGATTGGCCAGATGCAAAAATTACATCTTGGTCATCCTCCGGTAGGTCTTCGCCGGGTGTGCCAGTAAATGTAATAGTTTTTTCATAGTCGTATTTTATTGCCTGTCTCTCCCAGTACTTATCAAGTTTCGTTTCAAATTCTCTTATAGATTTTGCCTTTATGACACTATTGGGGAGGCTGTTCCAAGCATCCACTACCCTCACTTGGAAAGCACCTTGTCGCAGTCTAGTCCGGCTCCTTGGTTTGAAGATCTTTAATATGTTACCCCGAGTTGGTCCTTTTCTCAATTGGAAATTTATATTAACAGCAGGGTCATAGTACTGATTTAAAATTTTGTAGACCTCCATCATATCTCCACGTAATCTTCGATATACTAAAGTTGGAAGGTCCAGCTTCCTTAGTCTTTCCTCATAATTAAGGATTTGTAGGTGTGGCACCATCTTGGAGGCTCTACGTTGAACATTTTCTATTGTCCTAATATCCTTTTTCTTATAAGGTGACCAGACGGACTGAGCATATTCCAAGTGAGGTCGAACAATTGTCTTAAATAGAGTGCGAAATGTTGGTATATCAAGGTATACAAAAGATCGCCTAATCATTCCCATGATCTGGTTGGCTTTGTTCACTTTTTCCTGTATGTGGTCACCAAAGGATAAACTCTCATCAGTAAGCAAGCCTAGGTCTTTCTCCTTGACACTTCTCTGAACCACTGTTTCATTTTCCTCACCACGTAGCATATAATATACTGTGTCTTTTGTTTGCCTACGCCCTCCACTTACTTTCATGTGTTTGCACTTCTGGGGGTGGAATGGCATTAACCATGTTCTTGACCATTCTTGCAGGGAGTCCAAGTCTTCTTGTAATTTATGTCTGTCTTCTTCATTTTTAATTTCTCGGAAAATTTTAGTGTCAATGATTTAATACAAGGGTCACAAACGCCTGCGAGGTCAGTTCATCCGGCCCGCCGCCTCACTGCATACGTCAAAAATTGCTGGAAAAAATGTAAATTTTCTGAGAGCTTTTTGTGTATTCATTATATTATATTGTACTAAATGATTATGCGACTCGCGTTCGCCATTCTCTCGGTAATCTGGCCCTCTGTGAAAAAGTTTAGTGACTCCTGATTTAATGAATTGTATTTACATGTGCCCAAAAAGAAAATGACGGGATAATGACAAGTACCATCTTGCAATTCTTCATCATCTTATGACTAGGAATTCGGACTTGAAATTGAAACCCAGACCAACCCTTCTCACAATCATCCTCTTGTTGAGACATGCACCTAACCAGCCTTTAAGATGTCACGACTCACATATGGGTCAGGCTAGTCGCAACACGAAAGATAAAGATTAAAAAAAAAAAAAAAAAAAAAAAAAAAGTCCGTGCGTATTTCGGGCGAATGGCAGGGTTCAGGCAGGATAATTAAACTCTGTTAGAATTAAATATTATTATATTAACAAAACAACACATGACATAAATAAACATAAGATAATAATAACATATTACATATGGCAAAAGTATATAGAAAATATATTAACAATTGCTGAGGTCGTAAGATTCACGTATGATCAGGTGGTTGACACTAATGTCTTGTTTATGTTGGTTATTGGTCGCTCCAATATCCAACTGTCAAAAGTGGAACAAGTAGGTGGTTTGAAGTGAACGATAATTTCTGGTAGAGGCAGCTTCTAGTAGTGGTGGTTTGATGTGAACGATACGTCTAGAAGAGGATAGATTCTTGTAGTTTCTTTAAATAGAAGCTTCTGGTAGTCTGGAACAGATGATATTTGATGAGAAAAACAGAAGAGTCTCGTCGCACGTAGTCAAGCAGCAATCTGGATAATGTTCGATGAATTCGATTAACGAAGGCTGGCAACACTTCGTTTTGAAGCCAACCAGTAATTATGGTCCAAAGGACTGCTTCGGTCGTCCTAGGCCCCGCCCTTTTATACTAAGCGAAAGGGAGCCGACGTTTCAAACATTGCCAAAGGTATCCAAACTAGGTAGTTTGAAGGTCCTCAGTCAATGGGAAGAAAGAGCAAGCTTTTGCCGCTTAAACCAGTGATGTTTCTGCTTTGTCTTACCTGCGTTCATACGTAAAGGGCGCGGTCCAACAGATTTAGTATTGCGCAGTTATGAACAAGCATAAACGTATACATAATTTTACATATTTATGACATAAGTTCACCCCAGGCGTGCCTTGAATCACAAACAGAAGAGTTTATTCATACAAGGGCGTGACACAGCACAACCACAGGATTCTACTTGGTCAAAGACATGACACCCTCACCCTTAAAAGTTGACTCTCGATAGAGAATCGGCAAGGACGTTATCTGATCCTTTTACATGGTGTACGTGGAGATTGTATGACTGTAAGAGGAGACTCCATCTGGCGAGTCTTTGGTTGGATTTAGAAATGGAAAGTTTGTTGGAAAAATTAAAGGGTTGTGGTCTATATGTAAATGAATGGGTATATATGGTACAAAATGTTGTAATGCTGTCACATCTGCCAAACATTTTCTTTCTATTGTGGCATAGTTACGTTGATTGGGGTTCATTTTCTTACTGTAATAAGTTGTAGGCATATGAAATAACTGTATGCATTCTTCAATACAGGTTTGCTTGTGCATCCTTCATACATACCTCTGATCTTGTTTTTTTTTTTATGTTCTGATATTTCTTTAGAAAAAGTAAAAAATGTCGATAATCTTCACTCCCCTTCTTCACGACATCACCAAAGTTTAGGCAATCGAGTTTATCTGTGGTTTCCCTAATCAAATAGTAGTTCCTTTTCCTTATCTTCTAAATCACTTCATAAACTGTTGTTGGCCTCAGATACACGTGACATACAACTTTCTTCTTTAATCAATTCACTTATTCTAATTTTTATTTTTTCATATATCTTGAAGTAGATTCTGTCCATTTTCTTTTCTTCGCAGGACTTTTGATAGATTCAGTTTTTTCAACGTCAGGTCTCCCATCACAATCAAGCACCATACATTTCAACAATATTGATACTATCTGTAAAAATTATCATGTTCATTTCCCGTGTGATATTATCAACTCTATACTCTTCTCGACTATTAACTTCTATCAACCCTATACTCTTCTCGACTTAATGTTTCTTTAAAAGTAATACACTGTGTATCTTTAATCTCAATGTCACATGTATCCTCATCATCAACTTGTATCCTAACCTTTATATCATCTAAGTGATTAATTGATACTTCCCTAGTTTCTAAGTGTAAGATCTTGTGTTTATTTCCACCTGCAAAATCGATTACCTATATGGACCTGAGTACCTCGGTGAAAGTTTATTATGGGGTGTATGTAATTTGACCATAACTAAATCTCCTATGTTTAATTATATTTTATGCGCTATTTTGTGGTGTTTTTTTTTTTCATCTTTTGCGTATACTCCTGCATGTGTTCCCAAACTCTTTGATGTATAGCTTGAAATGTATGTATCCTATTTGAGATGTAATCATCTATATTATACACAAATTTCTGCTCTACAATCAAGATTTTATATGGAAGAATTTTGTCCTCCCCAAAAATAATAAGATGAGGTGTTTCTCCAGTAGCTATGATAATTTGGTTGTTTAGAGTACATTTAATACAAGGAATCCAAGTATCCCAAGCTGTACTATGAGGACTTATCATACCTCTAAGACATGTAATAATTTACTTATCTAACATCTCTACAACTCCATTGCTTTGAGGATGATTCACTAAAATGTTGATCTTTTGAATCTTAAATAATCTACATGATTATTGTGTATACATTGTGACGAATGTGGATAGGAGGTGAAGGGAACACGTTCTGAGGGAAATACTTTTATTCCTGACTAGTTTCGCCTGAGTGGCTTCTTCAGAGGAACATAGTTTGAAGTCAAGTTGGTCAATATATATGGCAAAAGAAGGAACGAGGCAAAGTGTCAGGTAGGTCCCCCACTCGACCTCATCTGTCGGTGTGGCGGGCTGTCACAGCGGGTGGACCAATTATCCTACTGTTGTTCGCGTGGCTGAAACGTCCGTCTGGATCAGGGGCTCTGTGCTTATTATTCATTATGACAAAGTGTGCTGCTGCTTTAGCCCATATTAAATCCCCAGTCCTCTTATTAATGTTATCATGGATGTTGATAAAAACGGACTCCATCGCCTTTCTTTCCTGCCGTGTAATGTTATCCATGAGAATTTTTGCCTGGTCCCATTTTGGTAGATGGCCTCTTTTGTCGACATGGTAAACTATTGCACTACTAACCCTGTGGTGTCTTACATCTGCTCGGTGTTCTTTTAATCTGGTGTCAAAGCCTCTGCCGGTTTCACAGGTACGAAAGTAAAGGACCTTTTAATCAAGAAGAAAGACCCAACCTTAAATATAAACAGCGTAGTTTACGAAATCCCGTGTGGTGGATGTGACAGAAAATACATAGGTGAAACCGGCAGAGGCGACACCAGATTAAAAGAACAGCCCGCCACACCGACAGATGAGGTCGAGTGGGGGACCAACCTGACACTTACAAAGGATTACAAAGGCGGAGCATGCCGACAGGAGACCTTTAGATCCATATCTAGGTCGGATGCGAAAAAAAATCATATTAATAATAAAATAATAAATAAAAACTATGATAATATAAATAACAAATAAAATACATAAATAAATGCATAGGTATAGTTAAATAATAAACAAACAGGTAAATTGTAAATAATAATGAATTGACATATAACTAATAATAAATGAAAATCAGACAGACAAATTATTACAAAACAAAAACAAATAATATAAGATAAATTATAATCATTACAGCATCTTACTTAGGTATTTATCTAAATGATTCTTAAAGCTTCGAACTGAACTACATTGCACTACCTGTGCAGGAAGTTTATTCCATTCATTAACTACACGGTTGGCAAAGTTGTTTCTACCTACTTCCAAATTGAATCTATTTCCGGACAGTTTGAGACCATTGTTTCTTGTCGGATTCTCATTCAATGTGAAAATTTGGTCACTTTTGATATTGTCAATTCCCTTTAAAATTTTAAAGACCTGTATCAAGTCACCTCTGAGTCTACGCTTTTTTAGGGAAAACAGATTCATGTGTTTTAGTCGATTTTCGTATGATTTATTTTTGATATTTGGAATCAGTTTTGTGGCTCGCCGTTGCACTTTTTCCAGTCTGTCAATGTCTTTAATGAGATTCAGTGACCATACGGAAACAGCATATTCCAAATGTGGACGAACTAACGATTTATATAGCTTGTTAATGAGTGATGGACTTTTGCCATATATATTGACCAACTTGACTTCAAACTATGTTCCTCTGAAGAAGCCACTCAGGCGAAACTAGTCAGGAATAAAAGTATTTCCCTCAGCCCGTGTTCCCTTCACCTCCTATCCACACAACTACATGATTATTCCAATATTTTGTTATTAAATTCAGTTCCATTATCTGAAACTAAGATCTTAGGTGTAGTGAAATTACAGGTTATTTGATCATAGATTACTGAATCAATTGTTTCAGCTTTCTTATTTGGAATGGGTTGTAAAATACGAAATACTGAAAGAATATCAATGGCAACAATGCACATTTATATCCATTTTCAGACATAAACTCCAATGTATCTATGTGAATTCTTTCCCAAGGTTAGTGCGGAATGGGATATGATAACATAGGAGCATGTTTTGGTGTATTTCCTTTCACCTTGGCACATCTTCAAATAATTTTCTATATAATCATATATATCTTTCTTCATATCTGGCCAAAAGTATTTAAGTTGTGTTTGTCTATAAGTTTTATCTTTTCCTGGATGTGAACTACAATCATTATCATGAAGTAACTTCAGTACCTCGTGTACTGTCCTATGATATCCTGCCAATCCCAAGAAACTTCTAACTTTTTCTATATTGTTTGGAACTGTCTATTTCATGTCCCAAACAAAAAACACTGTCCTGCAAAGACTTACATTTTTCAAGTTTCACTTTCAATTCTGCTTCAACTAGTATTGAGAATACCAAATCTAATTTCTTAATGTGCTCAGCCGCTATTTGGTAAACTATTAAAATATCATCAAGAAATACACTGGCAGTGTTTCCTAACAACCCATCTAGAACTGTAGTCATTAATACCATGTAAGTTAATGGACTATTACATAACCCAAATGACATTCGTTTGAACTCATAGTGTCCTGTTGGAGTAGAAAAGGCTGTGAATTCTCGTGAGTCTTCATGTAATTCTACCAAAAAAGCAGACTTGATATATATAGTGCTAAAATATCTATTCTCAGTTCCCAAACTTCTAAGAATGTCCCATATCACCGGTAATGGTAATCGGTCGCGTATGGTCTGCTTATTCAATTTCCTATAATCAATGCATGGTGGCATCTGATTTTGGCACCAGAATCAGAGGGAAGTTCCACTCACTTTTGATATGTTCAGTACTATCCTGCGATAACATGTCATTGATCAATTCATCTACAATGGCTAGTTTAGCATGTGGTAATCTGTAGGCAGGTATATAAATAGGTTGAGTCTCTGGATTTAATTTGATCTGATGTTTTAAAACAGTTGTTTTGCCCAAGGCGTCTCCCGGCAGAGCAATTGTTTTATTGTGCTTCAAGAGCAGATCAACTAAGCTTTCATCCAACTCAGGACAACTAGTAGGTTCTACTTGATTCTTGTATTTCTTTCCCAACTCTGTTTCTTCCTGAACTGAACAGATTGATGAAATTGGTAATTCCACCTCCTAAGTACTCTCATTTAAAATCTCAATGGGTTTTGTACAAACTTGAAAACATCCTATTTGTACACCTTTTCTTAAGACTATGTCTTTGTTGAAAGTAATAATCACTAATATTTCTACCATGTTTTTGTTTGACTTATATATACCTGAGTCCAATTTATAACATTTTAATCTAATTGATTCTGGGATAGTTAAAAATTCAGAGTCTACAGTGACTCCTTTCAGCTGCACCTCTACCCAGTTAATTGCTCTGGAGTGTAATAACGTCGGCTTCATTTGAAGTTGATGAATTAGTAATTTCTGGGATTTCTTGAATTTCTGAGTTGGGTTCGCTATATGAGACTTTATTTTCTGTTGGTCTAGACCGCTCTGCCTCGCTATCTAAAATATAATTGTTATATTTCCTATCTATTTCTAGAGATTCTTTAATTACTGTAACTGGCTCTAAGTCCAATCCTCTGATGATACAAACAGGAACGTGGGTTTCTACAATGATATTCATCATGACCCTCATATTTGCAATTTCTACAAATAGTTTCATAATAACACTCTTGCGCTTTATACCCCCAGGTATTACAATTGTAGTATTTAATTCTAGCATTCCTTGAAGTGCTTCTAACTCTAAGTTCAGGTCCTCTATTTCTATAATCACTTCTAGAGTTCCTAGTTTCTTTCTGTTGTTGTATTCACACTGTCATCACATATGGACTAATTGCCTTAGATTTACTATAAGATTGAAGAAGATAATCTACCTCCCATATTTCCATATTTTGTTTGATATATCTGTACAGCTTTTCTGCCGTTATTTCGTCAGA
>NC_134814.1:27207537-27332537 GCF_046742065.1 Oratosquilla oratoria
CAGAACAGAGTCAGACAAAGAGAAATTCTATTGGAGAGTAGTGGATACGAAAGTGAGGAAATGGTTCATAGCAGAGAAAAACGGAAGGGAAAAAGAAAACGCGATGGTAGTAGCAGAAAATTAAAAGTGTCTTACACAAATATAGATGGCCTAATAACAGTCTTGAATGAACTGAATGATTATCTGAAGGGAAAAGAACTGGACATAATGGGAATTGTAGAGACAAAATTGAAAGGTCCATTGCTACCCAACAGTGGAGGACATGGTGCATATAATCATTGGATTAGAAACAGAGAGGGGTGGAGTTATGTTCCTGACTAAGAAGGATATAAATGTGAGGAATGTCACATATGGAAAGAATAGAGTAGAGATGATTATGATGGAAGTGGAGGACAAGGATGGGAAGAGCAGGAAGTTTGTGGTAAATTATGTGCCTCCTAAAACGGCTTCATGGGAAGAGAGAGAACACAAAAATATGATAGAAGACACAAGGATAACACTAAATAAGATGATGGAAGATGGAGGAAAAATAGTTATAATGGGTGACTTTAATTCTAAAGAAATCTGCTTGGAAGAGATGACAGTGAAGGGTGGAGACGACCTATGGGAAAATTTACTACTTGATATGATTATAGAACATACAATGACGCAATGAATACAAGAGAATACTAGGTATAGAAATAAGGAAGAACCATCGAGTCTGGACCTAATAACTACATCAGAACCTGAAATAGTGGACAAGATTGAATAAAAAACACCAATAAGTAAAGGTGACCACATATTGGTTGAACTGGAACTAAATGAGGAAAATACACGAAAAAAAAACAATATAGAAAGGGAAGATTGATGTAAAGAAAAGCAAATTTTGATAAAATAAGAGAATTCTTTCAAAAAGCAGATTCGGAAAGGATATACAAGGAGGAAACAACAGTAGAAGAGAAATGGAATGTTTTGACAAAAAATTATAAAGAAAGAGTGGAAAGGTATGTTTCAAGAAAAAAACAAGAAAAAGGATATGTAAAGGGCTGGTACAGCAAAAGATGTAGGGATTTAAAAAACAAAAGGGATAAAGCTTGGATAAAATGGAAGAAAAACGAAAGACCTGAAAATGGAAAATATATACTAGTTATAGAAATCAATATGTACAAGTGTGTAGAGAAGAAAAGAGAAAATACGAAAAAGATGTCATAGAAAAATGTAAAGATTAACCAAAACTATTTTATAGATTTGTAAACAACAAACTGAATAACAAACAAGAATTAGAGAAACTACGACAAGGAGGAGTTAAATACTCAGAGGAAATATAAATGGCAGAAATTATGAACAAGCATTTTAAATCTGTGTTTACGAGGGAGAACATACAACTTAGATATATCGAGTAGGAGGAGGAAGTCCCCCCTATGAAAGAGATAGAAGTAACAAGGCGTGACGTTGCTACTTGCATGAAAGAAAAATGAGAGTGGTGATAAGAGACAAACATTCTAATTGGGATGACATGATTAGTGGAGTTCCACAAGGAACAGTTCTGGCCCCAATAATGTTTTTTATATGTATTAATGATATGGATAAAGGAACTGAAACTTATATAAGCTTCTTTGCGGACGATGCAAAATTGTTGACAAAAGTGAACACTGTAGAAGATTGTGAGTCGCTGCAGAGTGATCTCAATGAAATATAGGAGTGGAGTAGGAAGTGAGAGATGGAATTGAATATTAAGAAGTGTAGTATAATGGAATTTGAAGGAAGCAAAACAACAACAACAACAAAACAAGAATAGTGGGATCATATAAATTGAGAGAGGAAGAAATTAAAAAAGTAGAAAATGAGAAGGACCTGGGAGTCATTATTATGGATAATATGCCCCCTGAGAAACATATAAACACAATTTTTGGAGAAACCTATAATTTCATAAGAACAATCAAAGTGGCATTTACATACCTGGACGAAGAAATGGTGAAGAAAATACTAGTCGCTTTGATAAGACCAAGATTGGAGTATGCAGCAACAACGTGGTCACCAAGTACAAATATATATGTGGTCACCAAGTACAATATACATATATATGTATATATATAAATATATATATATATATATATATATATATATATATATAACAAAACTTGAAAGAATACAAAGAGCAATTACGAAATTGGCATCAACACTCTCAGAACTATCATATGAGGAGAGACTAGTAAAACTTGAGAAGCATAATCCAAATAGGACTACACGAGTAAAAGAGGAGAAGGAAAAGGTAAACAAATTATTAGAAGTAGCTCAAGAAGATGAACCAGAAACAGGGAAAGAAATTGAAGAAATATATAGAATAGGGAAATACAATACAGATAAGACCAGACCAATTAAGGATAATTCAGGTCACAAACGACACCAGAGAAGATCTTAGCAAAAACAGGGAAACTAGCAAACAGTGATCAATATAAACAGGTATGGATAAAGAGAGAAATGAATAAAGAGGAAAGAGAGGATGCAAAAAGACTAGAAGCTAGGGGAAAAAACGAGAAAAGAACAGTCAGACAAAGAGAAATTCTATTGGAGAGTAGTGGATATGAAAGTGAGGAAATGGTTCATAGCAGAGAAAAACGGAAGGGAAAAAGAAAACACGATGGAAGTAGCAGAAAATTAAAAGTGTCTTACACAAATATAGATGGCTTAATAACAGGCTTGAACGAACTGAACATACAATGACGCAATGGATACAAGGTATAGAAATGAGGAAGAACTATCGAGTCTGGACCTAATAATCACATCAGAACCTGAAATAGATGACAAGATTGAATATAAGACACCAATAAGTAAAAGTGACCACATATTGGTTGAACTGGAACTAAATGAGGAAAAATACACGGAAAAAACGAACACTATAGAAAGGGAAGATTGATGTATTTTTTTTTTTTTTTATAGAATAAGAGAATTCTTTCAAAAAGCAGACTGGGAGAGGATACACAAGGAGAAAACAACAGTAGAAGAGAAATGGAATATTTTGACAAAAATTATAAAGAAGGAGTGGAAAAATATGTTCCAAGATTAAAAAAAAAAAAAAAAAAAAAAGGATATGTAAAGGGCTGGTACAATAAAAGATGTAGGAAGTTAAAAGACAAGAGAGATAAAGCCTGGATAAAATGGAAGAAAAACAAAAGACCTGAAAATGGAAAATATATACTAGTTATAGAAATCAATATATACAAGTGCGTAGAGAAGAAAAGAGAAAACACGAAAAAGATGTCATAGAAAAATGTAAAGATCAACCAAAACTGTTTTATAGATTTGTAAACAACAAACTGAAAAACAAGCAAGAATTAGAGAAACTACGACAAGGAGGAGTTAAATACACAGAGGAAATCTAAATGGCAGAAATTATGAACAAGCATTTTAAATCTGTGTTTACGAGGGAGAACATGCAACCTAGAGATATCGAGTGGGAGGAGAACGTCCCCCCTATGAAAGAGATAGAAGTGACAAGGAAGGAAATGATGAATCACTTGAGTAATCTCGATGTCAGAAAATCGCATGGACCAGATGAAATGGCAAACTGGATTTTGAGAGAATGCAGGAAGGAACTAACAGACAAAATACATAGTCTAATAAGCAGTTCATTGAAAGAAGGAAAAGTTCCAGATGATTGGAAAAGAGCAAATATAGTACCAATATATAAAGGGGGAAACAAGGTAGACCCTACTAACTATAGATCGGTCTCTCTTACAAGTACGATAGCTAAAATTTGTGTGAGAATGATCAAAATTAGATGGGTAAGGCATTTTGAAAAAAAAAAAAAAAAAAACGTACTAAATCCGAGGCCATTTGGATTTAGACAAGGACGATCATGCGTCACAAACCTAATGTGTTTCTATTCAAGGCTAATAGATGTAATACAAGAGAGAGATGGATGGGCTGATTGTGCATTTCTAGACCTGAAAAAAGCTTTTGATAAGGTGCCACATAAGAAATTGCTTAAGGAATTAGAAACTGCAGGAGGAATACAGGGCAAACTGCTGAAATGGATGAAAGACTTCTTGCATGAAAGAAAAATGGGATAAAGTGATTAGTGGAGTTCCACAAGGAACAGTTCTGGCCCCAATAATGTTTGCTATGTATATTAATTATATGGATAAAGGAATTGAAAGTTATATGAGCTTTTTTCCGGACAATGGAAAACTATTGAAAAAAAAGTGAACACTAGAAGATTATGAGTCGCTGCAGAGTGATCTCAATAATGTATGGGAATGGAGTAGGAAGTGGGAAATGGAATTCAATATTAAGAAGTGTAGTATAATGGAATCTGGAAGAAGCAAAAAAAGAATAGTGGGATCATATAAATTGGGGGAGGAAGAAACTAAAAAAGTAGAAAATGAGAAGGACCTGGGAGTCATTATTATGGATAATATGTCCCCTGAGAAACATATAAACACAATTTTTGGAGAAACCTATAATTTAATAAGAACAATCAAAGTGGCATTTACATACCTGGACGAAGAAATGGTGAAGAAAATACTAGTCACTTTGATATGACCAAGATTGAAATATGCAGTAACAACGTGGTCACCAAGTGCAAAAATATATAACAAAACTTGAAAGAATACAAAGAGCAATAACAAAATTGGCACCAACACTCAGAATTATCATATGAGGAGAGACTAGCAAAAATTGAGCTACAGGCATTAGAGCAAAGAAGAGAGAAAGGATATAATAAAATGGGATAGTAGAGATACAAGAGGACACGGAAAGAAAATCAAGAAAGACAGTTATAGAAGAGACCTGAAAAAGAACAGCTTTCCCCACAGGGTAATAGACATTTGGAACAAGTTAGGTGAAAATGTGGTGTGTGCAAAAACGATACACGAATTCAAAAACAGTCTAGATAAAACGAGATAGTAAGATGGGACACCACGAGCATAGCTCCCCTTCCCGTAAAATACAACTAGATAAATACACATACACACACACACGCACACACACACACACACACACACACACACACACACACACACACACACACACACACACACACACACACACACACACACACACACACACACACACAAACACACACACACACACACACACACACACACACACACACACACACACACACACACACATACACACACACACACACACACACACACACACACACACACACACACACACACACACACACACACACACACACACACACACACACACACACGTATATATATATATATATATATATATATATATATATACATATATATATATATATATATATGATGTAAGCGGAATAGGAAACACAGGAGTCTTAGTCTTGAGTTTATTCCTGACTAGTTTCGCAGGTATACCTGCGAAACTAGTCAGGAATAAACTCAAGACTAAGACTCCTGTGTTTCCTATTCCGCTTTCATCAACCTGTCAGAATGTCTCAACATATATATATGTATATATACAGTATATATATATATATATATATATATATATATAATATATATATATATATATATATATATATATATATATATATATATATATATACCATGGACTAAAATCTACTGTTTCCAAATTTGCTGATGTTACAAAACTGTGCGGAGTGGCAAATGATCACTCAAACCAATTAGATATTCAAGAAGATTTAGATCAATTACAGCAATGGTCTGAAAAGTGGCTAATGAAATTTAACACAAGTAAATGCAAGGTAATGCACATAGGTAAAAATAACAGTAAGTACGATTACAAGTTATTTGGAAATTCGTTAACAAAAGTGGATAGTGAAAAAGATCTCGGCGTAATTATCAGTGACGACCTCAAATCATCCAAGCAGTGTATTTCAGCCTCTGAGAAAGCAAATAAGATTCTGGGACTGATTGCGCGATCTTTTGATTTCAAAAGTCCATCACTCATTAACAAGCTATATAAATCGTTAGTTCGTCCACATTTGGAATATGCTGTTTCCGTATGGTCACCGAATCTCATTAAAGACATTGACAGACTGGAAAAAGTACAAAGGCGAGCCACAAAACTGATTCCAAATATCAAAAATAAATCATATGAAAATCGACTAAAACACATGAATCTGTTTTCCCTAAAAAAGCGTAGACTCAGAGGTGACTTGATACAGGTCTTTAAGATTTTAAAGGGAATTGACAACATCAAAAGTGACCAAATTTTCACATTGAATGAGAATCCGACAAGAAACAATGGTCTCAAACTGTCCGGAAATATTTCTTTGTCGCGGCTCGTGCCGCTTAAATTCTTCTTATCGGCTTAAGAAACCTGCACAGCGAAGCTATAGCGATAATCCCATACCACACTCCTGGTCATATGGCCATTTCCCGAAGGTTGAGTGTGGTTTGAATTTTCCGCCAAAATCATCGGAAATTTAAAATTCCCGGCTCTGTGCAGGCATGCGCATTGTCGACCCCACCTCCCCCTCCCTATCCCCTCCCTTCTTACCCGGCTAGCTCGAGCCGGGCGTCGCGTCACTTCAATGAGAAATGAAGGCTTCGCCTGTGGGAGGAGGGAGGGACCCTAAATCTGTGCAGGTTTCTTAAGCCGATAAGAAGAATTTAAGCGGCACGAGCCGCGACAAAGAAATATTATCGGCTGAAAGAAACCTGCACAGCGAAGCTATGCATGAGACGAGGACAGGTAGGAGGAGAGGTGAAGCCTGAAACAAACCGTTATTACGTGTGTCTTTCCTATGGGAGACTTATTCATTTTATCACTCAGTAGAGGGGAGAAAGAAACGTCAAGTACCCACGCCGAAGAATGTGACATGCACAACATTGCACTGTTCACACAATGCGTAAATTATACGAAATTTGTATCCTGTTCAACGGTTCCTGGCCCCTCCCCACTCCTCGGTCGCCCTTTGCCCCCTCCACTTTTTTGAGATGAGAGGGGTGGAGCCGTTTCCATGGCGACACATGGGACAGGGGCGACCGAGTGGTAGAGACACCGTGTCCCCAAGGGAGTCGTCGATGTCCAGTCCCTAGGTCCCGCACCCGTTCCACAGAGTGGGTGCGGAGAAACTCCAGCGATGCCACAAAGTCCCTGATGCTGTGGGCGTGCGGGGCATGGCCCGGGTCGGCTCTCTCCCAAAAAGCGGAAGGGCAGGTGCGCCCGGGACCTCGGGGTTAGGGTAATCCTAAATTTCGAGTTGTAGAAGAGATGATCCTCAGAAATCTCTTCCGTGTGGTCCACGTAGTCTTCGAACGCACGGACCGGGCGCAGTGGATGTGGGCGTCCTCCCTCCCGGAAGGATTGTATTCTGAGAGGGCCGATCATGTCGTCCGCTCGGCCGTTCCTGGCCAGGAATGTTGGTGATGGAGAGAGGGTTAAGGCCGAGCTGTTCTCCTCCAGTTTGGAGACGGACGGGTGGCGGGTGATTGCCGCCAGCTGTGAAGCCCTGTAGTCCGTAGTCAAGGCGAGCAGAAAGGCGACGCGTCGAGGGAAGTGTTCTTCCTCCATAATGGCCCTTTCGAACGCCAGGTACTGCAGAACACGATGCAAGGACCAGGCCAGGACCGGTTGATGTCTCGGCTCTCTCGAGGCGCTGATCCCCTTCATTAGGAGGGTTCACGCCCTCTGTGGCACTCGGATGTTCATGCCAAAGCGTAGCGGATCAGTGAGGGCTGTATAGTGAGGCAAGATAGTCGCCGGTGCCCTGTTGGTGGAGGTAGCCAGCCAAGTCAGGAAGTCCGGGACCATGCTGGCGGAGATGGTCACCATCGCGCGTCTCCGAAGGCAGTTCCGGAATCTCCGTCAGCAGGACCCACACTGCCGCACTGAGGACGGAAGGTGAGCTCTGAGCATCTTGTCTGCTGCCTCTGTAGAGAAGAGTTGGCTGAGAGCTCCCCGTAGAAACTCCAATTATCAAGTTGGAGTGACGCTTGGAGAGGCGCGGTAAGGCTGTTGGCTAAGCAGGCTGACCCCAGTAGAAGGGGAGAAGGGCCCCATCTCATTAGCTCCCCGAACCACGGCTGGGTTGGCCAGTAGGGAGCTATCAGGAGGACCTGACCCTTGAAGGATCTGAGGGTCTGCATCACCTTCAGGAGGACTAGTGTCGCTGGAGGAGGAAAATGAATACGTACCTCCAGCTGTTCCAGTCCTCCGTGAAGGCGTCTGGGCCTCCTGTGCGTGTCCTTTGGATGCAGGTGAGGTAAAGGGGGAGCTGGGTCGTGTTTGGGGAGGCAAACAGGTCCACCTCTGGGGTGCCGTAGCGGAGGGAGAACGACTCGAACACTTGTGGGCGTAGTTGCTACACTACGTAGATCTCTTGAAACCTGGATAGAGCGACCGGCGTAGGGCCCCCGACCGAAGCCAGGGACGCAACAACCTGTGGAGTGCTGAGGGTATCGGCCCGGGCAGGTCACGCGGGAGAAGCAGTATGCTCCTGTCGACCTCCCGTACCAGCCGTCGGCGCCCCAAGCGGCTCAGTGGAAGGGCCGGGGTCGCGAATTTGAGGCAACCCCCCCCCCCCCCCCGCCACCGAAGGAGGGAGGACGTGTGAGAGAAGCACGCTCTTTTGGCGCAGGGGAGCACCCGAAGGACGCTGACTGTGTCCCACTCAATCCCGAGCCAATAAAGTCTCTGTGTGGGAGCAAGGGCAGACCCGTCCCAGTCCACCCCGAACTCCACGTCCGCCAACACACTCAGAGCCACTGAGATGTCGGCCGATGCACCCTCCCCGGTGGGCAAATGCATCAACTAGCCGTCTAGGAACATGAGTGTGGAGACGCTTGCTTCCGTCCAACGTACGCCTACCACTCTCACTAGTTTCGTGAAGATCCTCGGGGTAAGCGAGAAACCGAAAGGGAGTATGCGAGGCCAAGTTCGTTTCCGAGCGACCTCGTCCGTGGGCGTTAGTCCAGAGGCTTCGTCCTGGGTGAAGACGTCTCGTGACGTCACAGGGACACAAATTGACGTCATAGGACTACATGGTGACGTCAATTTATCACATAATGACGTCATCTTATCATACCGTGACATCACTGAGTCACAGTGAGCGTTGAAATAAATTTTGACATGGTAATATTCTGGACCATCATGACTGTAGATTAAATTAAGTTGAATAGGAAAAGTCATGTTCATTTCGACCTAAGTCACAGTGAGCGTCGAAATTAATTTTAACATGGTAAAATTCTCGACCATCATGACTGTAGATTAAATTAAGTTGAATAGGAAAAGTCATGTTCATGTTGACCTGAGTCACAGTGGGCGTTGAATTAGTTTAACATGGTAAAATTCTTGACCATCATGACTACAGATTAGCTTAAGTTGAATAGGAAAAGTCATGTTCATTTCGACCTAAGTCACAGTGAGCGTCGAATTTAATTTTAACATGGTAAAATTCTCGACCATCATGACTGTAGATTAAATTAAGTTGAATAGGAAAAGTCATGTTCATGTTGACCTGAGTCACAGTGGGCGTTGAATTAGTTTAACATGGTAAAATTCTTGACCATCATGACTACAGATTAGCTTAAGTTGAATAGGAAAAGTCATGTTCATTTCGACCTAAGTCACAGTGAGCGTCGAAATTAATTTTAACATGGTAAAATTCTCGACCATCATGACTGTAGATTAAATTAAGTTGAATAGGAAAAGTCATGTTCATGTCGACCTGAGTCACAGTGGGCGATGAATTAATTTAACATGGTAAAATTCTTGACCATCATGAATACAGATTAGCTTAAGTTGAATAGGAAAAGTCATGGTCATTTCGACCTAAGTCACAGAGAGCGTCGAAATCAATTTTAACATGGTAAAATTCTCGACCATCATGACTGTAGATTAGCTCAAGTTGAATAGGAAAAGTCATGTCCATTTCCACCTGAGTCACGGTGAGCGTCGAAATTAATTTTAACATGGTAAAATTCTCGACCATCATGACTGTAGATTAGCTTAAGTTGAATAGGAGAAGTCATGTCCATTTCGACCTGTTTTTTTTTTTTCAAGGTCAAGGCATTTTATTTATGTAATACCTAGCACATTGCGCCAACTTAAACTGTACTATTTAAAACTGATTTTCCTCTTCTCATTACACTAAATGATTGTAGTTTCTTTGAACTAATTTATACTCATTTTAACTAACACTAGACTCCCTAAGTCTAAAGTTCTTTTGTGTTTTACTTGGGGGTGGAACATCAGGTAAGTCATCTTTAAACTCAAGCCAAGTGAAGTTGATAAGAGGTTGGCTGTGGCTCATGAGAAGGGCTGGGCGATTTTTTTTTTTTTTTTTTTCTTAAGAAACCTGGAAGGAGGGTGGTGCCGTGAGCCGTTAGAAGACCATTGAAGCTCGGAGGTATGGGGCTGCCGAGGCCTGATGATCCTCGGGAAGCCACCCTCCGTATCATAAGACACGTCCCCTTGTCCTCCAAGAGGCCCGGGTCCTTACCACGGACGACTTGAGGACGTATGGGGAACGGAGTACGAGTGGAAAAGGTCAAAGTCTACGCCTAGGGCCTGACAAAGAAAGTTATAAGGCGTTAAAGGACCATTATTGGTCGAAGGTATGGGGCTGCCGAGGCCTGATGACCCTCGGGGCGTCACCCTCCGTATCATAGGACACGTCCCCTTGTCCTCCGAGAGGCCCGGATTCTTACCACGGACGACTCGAAACACAACTTTGTAGTGTTTACCACTAAAAGTATATTTTTTCGGGGGATGAATCTGGACACTTGTGCTTATACATCGGGGGTAGCCATCATGTCCCGTGTTGGCTGCCCTTAAGGTCCGAAGTATCTGAAGATCATCAATGAAAGAAACTTTCATCGGCCAGTGTTTAACAGATTCCAAGAAGATTCCAAGAAGAAAACAAAGAACACGGCAACTGCCGATAGACTAAGTAACTGCGCATGCGCATCGCGAGTCGTGGGCAGGGAAGGCCATGATACCTCATTAACCATAGCAAGCAAACTCAACAAGGCAGAAGGCCTGGGAGGAGGGGGGGTGAATATTACAAAGGATTACAAAGGCAAAGCATGCCGACAGGAGACCTTTTGATCCATATCTAGGTCGGATGCAAAAAAAAAAAAATAAAAAAAAAATAATAATAATAATAATAAATTAAAACTATAACAATGTAAATAACAATTAAAATACATAAATAAATGCATTGGTATAGTTGAATAACAAACAAATAGGTAAATAGTAAATGATAATAAATTGACATAACTAATAATAAATGAAAATCAGACAGACAAATTATAACAAAACAAAAACAAATAATATAACATAAATTATAATAATTACAGCATCTTACTTAGGTATTTATCTAAATGGTTCTTAAAGCTTCGAACTGAACTACATTGCACTACCTGTGCAGGAAGTTTATTCCATTCATTAACTACACGGTTGGCAAAGTTGTTTCTACCTACTTCCAAATTGAATCTATTTCCGGACAGTTTGAGACCATTGTTTCTTGTCTGATTATCATTCAATGTGAAAATTTGGTCACTTTTGATGTTGTCAATTCCCTTTAAAATCTTAAAGACCTGTATCAAGTCACCTCTGAGTCTACGCTTTTTTAGGGAAAACAGATTCATGTGCTTAAGTCGATTTTCGTATGATTTATTTTTGATATTTGGAATCAGTTTTGTGGCTCGCCTTTGTACTTTTTCCAGTCTGTCAATGTCTTTAATGAGATTCGGTGACCATACGGAAACAGCATATTCCAAATGTGGACGAACTAACGATTTATATAGCTTGTTAATGAGTGATGGACTTTTGAAATCAAAAGATCGCGCAATCAGTCCCAGAATCTTATTTGCTTTCTCAGAGGCTGAAATACACTGCTTGGATGATTTGAGGTCGTTACTGATAATTACGCCGAGATCTTTTTCACTATCCACTTTTGTTAACGAATTTCCAAATAACTTGTAATCGTACTTGCTGTTATTTTTACCTATGTGCATTACCTTGCATTTACTTGTGTTAAATTTCATTAGCCACTTTTCAGACCATTGCTGTAATTTATCTAAATCTTCTTGAATATCTAATTGGTTTGAGTGATCATTTGCCACTCCGCACAGTTTTGTATCATCAGCAAATTTGGAAACAGTAGATTTTAGTCCATGGTCTATATCATTTATATATACTATGAATAGAAGTGGCCCAAGAACGGAACCCTGAGGAACTCCACTTGCAACACTTTTCCATCCAGAAGTTTTTCCATTTAAAACAACTCTCTGTTTTCGACCTTTCAACCAATTACTAGTCCAACCTAATAGGCTACCACTTATTCCATGCAAAGCTAATTTAGTAAGTAGTCTTTCGTGTGGGACGGTATCAAAAGCTTTTGCAAAGTCTAGATATATTAAATCTATATTGTTTCTTTTGTCATAATTCGAGACAACTGTGTTGTAGAATTCGAGTAAGTTAGTCACGCAAGAACGTTTCCGTCTGAAACCATGTTGGCTATCATTTATCAAACGGTTACTTTCTAAATGATATTCGATAGCATCTCTGATGATAGTTTCCATTATTTTTCCTACGATCGAAGTCAAACTAATAGGCCTATAGTTATTTGGTTTCTTTTTGTCACCTTTTTTGAATATGGGAGTAACGTTAGCTAGCTTCCATTCTCTTGGGACATCTCCGGATATGATGGATTTTTTGAAAATAATTTCTAATGGAACAACAATCTCATTTTTCATTTCCTTTAAGATTCTTGGATGCCAACCGTCAGGCCCTGGTGTTTTATTAACTTTGAGTTTGTCTATACACCTTTTAATTGTTTCTTTTGTTATATTTACCGTAGTGAGTAAGTTTACCCCAGACTTTTCACAGGTTTCAGTTTGGAATTCACTTTGAGGTGTTTCGTTTACGAATACCGAGCTAAAATAATTGTTTAAGAGATTACACATTCCTTCATTTGAATATTCAAGTTGACCGTCAGCAGATAATAGTGGACCAATGTGATTCCTAACAACCTTTTTATCTCTAATGTAACTATAGAATTCTTTGGGATTCTCTTTGGATTTCTCAGCGATGTTCATTTCGTATTGTCGTTTTCTTTTTCTTATTGTCTTTTTTAAATCTCTCTGTATTGATACATAACTTTCATAGTCATTAGATGCACCCGAGCACTTATATTTCTTATAAGCCTGTCTCTTTTTAGTGTCCAGATTCATCCCCCGAAAAATATACTTTTAGTGGTAAACACTACAAAGTTGTGTTTTCGGTGGAAAGAATCTGGACACTTGTGCTTGCATCTGAAGCGGCTGGCTGGGAGGAGCCTGAATGCTGTGGGGAGTAATGCCGATCCTGCCCCAGTAAAGTAACCTAGGAAGAGATGCATAAAAACGATATATAAAACATAAGTTTATTATGTTTAAATGATCGTGTAAAAAGGGGGTTATAGAACAGAGGCACTGGTAACCTTTCCCAAGAGGGAGAGAGGTTTCCGGTACGCTGTACCCACTTCCTATGGTATGCGAGCTAATTCCTGTCTCTTCACTTGCCCCCCCCCCCTCCCTTTTAGGAGAGAGAGGTGGATTGCTGACCTAGACTCTGAGAGGTCGGAGGGGAGGTGCAGGCAGTCTGAGGGGGGTGAGGCGAGAGAGGCGCGTCTGGGAGTAGCCTGGTACCCATGGCTACGCAGGGAGACGGGCGTACCGTGTGTATCAGGTACCTGGTGTGGAACGAGGTAGTGGAAGCCCATCCACCCAGATTCTGTACCTTATCCACCGAATGGGTACGGAGGAACGCGAGAGAGGCTGCGAGACCCCTAATCGCGTGTGCTCTTGGTGCCTTACCCGGGTCTGCTAGGTTGATAACCTTGCAAAGCAGGGCGGCTATCGCTCTAGCCTTGAGTGGTTTGAGCGACGTGGAATTGTAGAAAAGGTGCTCCGGGCTAACCCGTGGTGTGTCACGTAGGTAGTCTCTGTAGGCTGCCACGGGGCACAGAGGGAGAGGTCTGCCACCCTCTAAGAGAGCGGGAATGGTGATGGGAGCGATTAGGCTCTCTGATGTCTCATTCTTAGCGAGGAAGGCCGGAGAGGGTGACAGTGTAAGAGAGCAACCGTCCTTAGCCAGTTGAGAGAACTGAGGGTGTCTGGTGAGTGATGCTAGCTGAGAGGACCTGAATCCTGTAGCTAGGGCGATGAGAAAGAGTGCTCTCATGAGGTAGCCCGCACTGTTCAATGGAACAAGACGGGTCTTTAAAAACTGTAGCACTTTGTGGAGCGACCATTTTGGGGTGACCCTACGAGAAGGTGGGCGCTTAGCTCTCAGACCCCTGAGGAGCAGTTTTAGTGCCCTGGTGTGCACCCTGATACCCAAGCTGGACTTGAGCGGGTCTGCAAGGGCCGAGTGGTGGGAAGCTACCGTGGAAGGCGCTCGGTTGGTGCTGTTACCCAGCCAGGCGAGGAAAGCCAAGACGCCTGTGAAAACAGCTTCACTTTCTCCCTGGTGAGGAAAGACTGAAACCTCCGCCAGCATGACTCAAATTGAATGATGGAGGAGGGTCTGTGAGCGGCTATCATGGTGTCAACTACGCTAGGTGGAAAGAGCGAGGAGAGTCCGGCTTTGAGAAACACCAAGCGTGAAGATTTAAGGATTAGCGCAGCTGATCCGCTACGTGCTGTGCGAGGCACGTTGAGCCTAGTAGGAGCGGATTGGGGCACCAGTTGTGGAGAGTTACGTACCACGGCTGAGCCTTCCACAGTGGAGACACCAGCAGCATCTTGCCTCGGTAGCCCCTGAGCTTGCTGATGGTGTGTACCAGCATCTTCGTCGCCGGGGGAGGGAAGAGGTATATGTAGTCCCACCTGTTCCAGTCCACTGTCAGCGCGTCCGGGCCTCCTGCCTGGGTCCGTACCGCTAGTGACAGGAACTGTGGTAGTTGAGTGTTGGTGGGTGACGCGAAGTTGTCTAGGCACAGTCTGACAGGCTGGGTTCGTCCTGAAGGAAACGGAGGACCACCCAAAGTTCCCTGGTATTTAAGTGTGCCTCTCTCAGTCCTGATGGCCAGGGGCCGCAACTCTGGTGGCCCCGATCGGACTGGTACCCCTAGCCCACGTGATGCGTCCGAGGTGATAGTGAGGGAGTAGAGGGGTGGTAGCCAGGGTACAGCGGAACGCCACGAGGCGTGGCTTAACCAGCCACGCAGTAGCGTGTGCAGGACGGGAGGGACAAGCTTCTGTTTGTCCCTGTGCGTGGTGGGTATGGCCGCGTTGACTTCCAGCGTGAGGCGGCGGTGCATGAGGCGACCCAGGGGGAACGTGGGAGCGGCGAAGTTGAGAATCCCGAGCAGCGTCTCCCACTGCCGTCTGGAGAGTGTGTGGGAGAAGGCGGCTCGGCGAAGGCTTTTGATAGTCTTCCTGATGTTGTTTTGCGACAAAGACAGCGTCGCTATAGTCGTATCCCCTTGGATACCGAGCCACTCCAGCTGTTGTGAGGTGTACTAAGGAGGACTTGGGCAGGTTTAAGAGGAAGCCCATCTCCCCTAATACTCTTATAGCTACCGATACGCTCGTTAGTGTCCTCTCTCGAGAGGGAGAGTATACTAGCCCGTCGTCTAGGTATACGAGGGTCGCCGCCCCTTGGTCCGCGAGGACCGAGGTGACGATCTTCGAGAGCTTTTTCCACCACACCCTTCTCCACCATGGGTCTGACGTGGTGGAAGACGTCTGCTGAGACCTCGGTATCTGGGGGCGTACGACGTAGAGGAGGCAGCTGTTCTCAGGGCCAGGTTAGGTCGTGTTTGATGGTGTGGGCTGCCCTTCCATGGGAGGGCCATGCGTGGTCCCATCCCCGTAGGCAGCCCCTCACTGCCTCACTTCTCCCTTGGTTCCGCCTTGGTGTGCTGGGCGGTCTGGGGAGCTGTGTCGGTGGAGCGCTTGATATTGGTGGAGGAGGGCTGCTTACGGTGCCGTCTCTGTTGGCCCGGCGCGCCCCCTTTACCATGTCTCGACTGGTTCGCTCCACGCTGTTTGCTGCGTTGCGGAAAGGAGCGAGTGCCGGGGCGGTTGCCCTTGTGCCCCTGTTGGCTGTAAGTACTCGGTCCGTAGCTTCCCGGTCGAACAGGTCGAGCGAGAGTGGTTTGGCCCTGATGACACTGTCTAGCCGCCGCGGGTACCGACTTCACTGCGGAGCGGCGGGAGTCGGCCCTGGCCTCGGCGAAGGCACGGACTGCGTGGGGTAGGGCTGTTGCTACTAGCGACGCCGTCTGCTAGCCCACTTCACTCAGGAGGTTCAAGGTGTCCCTGAGTTGACCGTCGGAGGCGGTGTGCACTTTGCTAGCCAGGGAGCGTAGAGCTTGTGTCAGGGTGGAGGTCAGTGAAAACACCGAGAGAGAGTGGGCCAGTTCTGTCTTGGCCGATTTCTCCTTAGTGGCCAGTTTACTCTCTGGCTCACTGAGTCTGGACGGGAGCGAGAGAGCATCGGAGGTAGTTTGCATACCTCGCCACAGTATCCTGGGTAGAGCAGGGTCTACACAAGATGGGCACAGATGGTAGTGCTGGATGTTTAGATGGAGCGGACTTAGTAGAGAGAGGCCGTCTTAACCAGTGCAGACGCGTCCATATTTCTCCCCTTTGCCTCAGCGGGGAAGAAGGACGAGACGGGCATGCGAAGCATCGGTACCTCATGCTCTCTATACACGGGTGACACGTCGGCGGGGAACAGTAGAGGATTCATGAGCATAGCTCTGACAGCATCAAAGCACGTCTTTTCAATAAACTTTGGTTGCTGTGGTGTCTGCTCCGCCTGTGGCCAGGGTTTCAGTTTGTAGGATATACGCTGGTCACCTTTGTCGTCCGTAGAGATACTGATGAGGACGTCAGTCCGAATCACAAAAGCAGATGGAGAGGTAGGATCCGGGGCAAGCGCTATCAGCTTTCCTCCTTCGTGTTTCGTCGACCACGTAGACGGTAGAGGGGCCCAGTTGTAAGGCACGAAGTTAGTTATAGGCTCATCTTCTTCCTCCCAGTCCGCGTCGTCATTCGAAAGTGACAAGGCGAAGCTCGGTGAGGGAGGTGGAGTGGAGCGGGCCGGACCGGTAGCGAGGGCTTGTGCCGGTCCCGGGGCAGGCGGAGTAGTATGATACCACGGCTGAGAGGGTAGCGACTGGTGGATCAGGTTCAGTATCTCTTCCCTTAAGCCCGGCACCTCTGAGAGGAGAGAAAATTTAGGCCTCTTGGTGGCCCTAGGAGAGCGGGATCCGGAGAGTGACCACCTCCTGTGCCCTTTAGACCGTCTATGTCTATGGTGCCTGTCCACTCTCGATGAGGAGGGAGCAGACGAGGAGGAAGAAGGGGAGCGAGGTTTCCCGTTGCTCCTACTCTTATTCTTAGAACTGTGTTTCTTACGCGGCGAGGCCGGTGGGGGAAGAGACACTAGGGATGGGGAGAGCGACACTGAACTCGAGGAGAAACGGTCTCGGGTAGGCGAGGGAGTGCGCGCGTGAGGAGACGAGCGTGAACGAGGTGTGTCACAGTCCCGGGTAGGCGAGGGGGAGCGTCGCCCAGGCGAGGGGCGTAGCTCCTCATTTCACTGGTGTGGAGAGCGAGAGCGGCGGGTAGGCCGAGAGCTAGGACGGGAGTGGGAGTGGAGGCCCGAGGTGGAGCTTCTCCTAGAAATGGAGCGGATACGAGAGCGTGACCGTCTCCTAGGGGTAGAGTGTTGCCTTGCTTGAGATGAGGCACGCTCAGGAGAGGCAGAGGTGCCTCCAGACACCGTACGGGCCCTGACGAGACCCAGCTCCAGGGCCAGGGCTTGAACAGCAACCTCTACCCGCGGGCTGCCCCGCTTTTGTGCTGCCTTCTTCAGGTGCTGCCACACCGCCCGTAGGGACACTAGAGGAGGCGGAGCCGGTCTAGTGTCTTTAGGGTAGAGCCTCAACTGTTGCACCCAACACTCACACTGGGGGCAGGCGGTTGGGTCGTAGCGGAAGTCTACGAAACAGGGCGAGTGCGTGGAGCAGGCGAGGTGGCCGTCTCTAGCCACCTTAGTGGTGCAGCCATCCTGAGAACAGATCAGGTCAGCACCTTCTGCCTGAAAAGATAAAATGCACGGAGTTAGAAGTAGTCCACCAATGAAGGAGTGACTAACAATTCTAAAACGTGACTCGAGAGGTACGGGTTGCCCAAAACTCCGTACATCGACAAAAAACACCCAGAGGGTGGTACCAACACCAGTATAGCTCAGTGGGTGACTGGTGTTGGTGAGAGCCGTGCCCCGGAACGGGGTAGTCACCCACGCTAGGAGGGTGGCGCGACCCGTCCCTCGCGGGACGGGATGCGACGGCAGTAGCCCGGCACGGGGGAGAGTGTGTGACGTGTCGGGCCAATGTTGTCCACCCTTGCCAAGAGGGGACAGCGGACAGGGTCCGCGTGGGTTCAGGGTGATGCTAAGATCACGAACCGAGTAGCGTAGCAAGCGCTACTATGGGGTGCGTGGAAGCACGCATCCACGAGTTCGGAGTACCCAGGGAACAACCGAACACGTACTCTCGAGAACGGGCGTAACTGGCTAGGAAACGTCGCGGTACCAACACCAGGAAAGCTCAGTAGGCGACTGGTGTTGGTGAGAGCCGTGCCCCGGAACGGGGTGCGTGGAAGCACGCAGCCACGAGTTCGGAGTACCCAGGGAACAACTGAACATGTACTCTCGAGACCAGGCGTAACTGGCTAGGAAACGTCGTGGTACCAACACCAGGATAGCTCAGTGGGCGACTGGTGTTGGTGAGAGCCGTGCCCCGGAACGGGGTAGTCACCCACGCTAGGAGGGAGGCCCGACCCGTCCCTCGCGGGACGGGATGCGACGGCAGTAGCCCGGCACGGGGGTGTGTGTGTGACGTGTCGGGCCAATGTTGTCCACCCTTGCCAAGAGGGGACAGCGGACAGGGTCCGCGTGGGTTCAGGGTGATGCTAAGATCACGAACCAAGTAGCGTAGCAAGAGCTACTATGGGGTGCGTGGAAGCACGCATCCACGAGTTCGGAGTACCCAGGGAACAACCGAACTCGTACTCTCGAGACCGGGCGTAACTGGCTAGGAAACGACGGTAAAAACGAGAGGAGTCTACTCTGAAACAAACGTCCAGAGGTCCCCCAAACCTCAAAGGAAAACGGAGTACCCAGGGAACAACCGATTCCGAGGAGGGGGGGGGGAGAGACTGCTAACCCTAGTGTGGTGAGCACACACCCTCATCACACCAAGGAGGTCCCACGCACGGGCCTCAGGACGGCATGGGACAACAAAAACCACCCATTGTTAGAAAATGTGGTACGTCGAGACGACGGAACGCAAAATCTAACAACAGGATCGATAAAAAGAAAATGGAGGTTAATCTAGCGAGAGGAAAAAGAACGTAGGGAGTACACAAGTGGAACAACCCCGAAATTTCTAAGTCCCCGCGCACAAAAAACCACAGCCGCCACATTTCTCTAACTCACACGGGAAAGATAGAGAATGGAAACGGCCAAAAACTTTTTCGGAACTTACCATGAAGAGGAGTGGGGTCGGACGAGAAGGAAGAGTGCTGCCTTCTAGAGGAGATGTCGACGACACGGTCCGAAAAAGCTTAATGAGGTATCATGGCCTTCCCTGCCCACGACTCGCGATGCGCATGCGCAGTTACTTAGTCTATCGGCAGTTGCCGTGTTCTTTGTTTTCTTCTTGGAATCTTCTTGGAATCTGTTAAACACTGGCCGATGAAAGTTTCTTTCATTGATGATCTTCAGATACTTCGGACCTTAAGGGCAGCCAACACGGGACATGATGGCTACCCCCGATGTATAAGCACAAGTGTCCAGATTCTTTCCACCGAAAAACGTATGGGGAACGGATTACGAGTGGAAAAGGTCAAAGTCTACGCCTAGGGCCTCACAAAGGAAGCCATTAAGGCGTTAGAGGACCATTATTGGTCGGATGTATGGGGCTGCCGAGAGGCCTGATGACCCTCGGGGGCACCCCCTCCGTACCATAGGACACGTCCCCCTGTCTTCCGAGAGGCCCGGGTTCTTACCGCGGACGACCCGAAGACGTATGGGGAACGGATTACGATCGTATAAGGTCAAAGTCTACGCCTAGGGCCTGACGAAGCAAGCTATGAGGCTGTTAGAGGACCATTGATGACCGGAGGTTTGGGGCTGCCGAGAGGCCTGATGACCCTGGGGGGCGCCACACTCCGTACCATAAGACAGGTCCCCCTGTCTTCAAAGAGGCCCGGGTTCTTACCACGGACGGCCTGGAGACGGGGACGTATTGCGATCGTATATGGTCAAAGTCTACGCCTAGGGCCTGATACAAACCGTGAGGCAATAGAGGACCGATGATGGTCGGAGGTATGGCGCTGCCGAGAGGCCTGATGACCCTGGGGGGCGCCACACTCCGTACCATAAGACACGTCCCCCTGTCTTCAAAGAGGCCCGGGTTCTTACCACGGACGGCCTGGAGACGGGGACGTATTGCGATTGTATATGGTCAAAGTCTACGCCTAGGGCCTGATACAACCCGTGAGGCAATAGAGGACCGATGATGGTCGGAGGTATGGCGCTGCCGAGAGGCCCGATAACCCTGGGGGGCGCCACACTCCGTACCATAAGACACGTCCCCCTGTCTTCAAAGAGGCCCGGGTTCTTACCACGGACGGCCTGGAGACGGACGTATTGCGATCGTATATGGTCAAAGTCTACGCCTAGGGCCTGAAACAAAACCGTGAGGCAATAGAGGACCGATGATGGTCGGAGGTATGGCGCTGCCGAGAGGCCTGATGACCCTGGGGGGCGCCACACTCCGTACCATAAGACACGTCCCCCTGTCTTCAAAGAGGCCCGGGTTCTTACCACGGACGGCCTGAAGACGGGGACGGATTGCGATCGTATATGGTCAAAGTCTACGCCTAGGGCCTGATACAAACCGTGAGGCAATAGAGGACCGATGATGGTCAGAGGTATGGCGCTGCCGAGAGGCCTGATGACCCTGGGGGGCGCCACACTCCGTACCATAAGACACGTCCCCTGTCCTCCGAGAGGACCCGGGTTGTTTACCAGGGACGGCTCGAAGACGGGGACGGATTGTGCTCGTATAAAATCAAAGTCGAAGAATGGGACAAACCAGCAGCCAAGCGGAAAGCGATAAAACTAACAGACGATTAACCAGCAGGAAACGGGACCGCCTGCTCCCATGTGGGCAGCGAGTTAACCACTCCGTCCCGTTTCCGCGATCTAAGTGACGCGACGCCCGGCTCGAGCTAGCCGGGTAAGAAGGGAGGGGATAGGGAGGGGGAGGTGGGGTCGACAATGCGCATGCCTGCACAGAGCCGGGAATTTTAAATTTCCGATGATTTTGGCGGAAAATTCAAACCACACTCAACCTTCGGGAAATGGCCATATGACCAGGAGTGTGGTATGGGATTATCGCTATAGCTTCGCTGTGCAGGTTTCTTTCAGCCGATAATAGATTCAATTTGGAAGTAGGTAGAAACAACTTTGCCAACCGTGTAGTTAATGAATGGAATAAACTTCCTGCACAGGTAGTGCAATGTAGTTCAGTTCGAAGCTTTAAGAATCATTTAGATAAATACCTAAGTAAGATGCTGTAATGATTATAATTTATCTTATATTATTTGTTTTTGTTTTGTAATAATTTGTCTGTCTGATTTTCATTTATTATTAGTTATATGTCAATTTATTATTATTTACTATTTACCTGTTTGCTTATTATTTAACTATACCTATGCATTTATTTATGTGTTTTATTTGTTATTTACATTATTATAGTTTTTATTTATTATTTTATTATTGATATGATTTTTTTTCGCATCCGACCTAGATATGGATCAAAAGGTCTCCTGTCGGCATGCTCCACCTTTGTAATCCTTTGTAATATATATATATATATATATATATATATATATATATATATACATATACATACATACACATATATATTAAAATGAAAGGGAAGGGCGACTGTGAGTTTGGGAGTGTAGCTAGGAGGTACTCAGGAGTGAAGAGGGGAAGAGGGAGAGAAGGGGTGGCTATACTAGTAAGTGAAGAGATAAGTAAGCCTGTAGTGGAGTAGAAGGAGGTTTCATCAAGGTTGATGTGAATGAAGGTAAAGCTGGGAAGGGAAATTTGGGTTTTTGTAAGTGCGTATGGGCCTGGTAGTGGGAAGAGTGTAGAGGAAAGGGAGGCTTTTTGGGTAGATATAAATGAGTGCATAGAGGGATTAGGGAGAAACGTCAATGTAGTTGTATTGGGAGACCTTAATGCTAGGGTAGGAAATGAACCAATAGACGTGGTGATTGGGAAGTATGGAGTTCCAGGTAAAATCGTAGAGGAGAATTGATGGTGGAGATGTGTCTTGAAAGAGAGTTGATGATAGCAAATACAGTGTTTAGGAAGAAAGTCAAGCATAAGTACACATGGCAGAGGGTGGTGGATGGAAAGGTGGCAGATAGAGCGTTAATGAACTATATAGTGGTGACCAGGAGTATGGTGGGAAGAGTTAAGGATGTACATGTTCTAAGGGGAAAGAGTGGGGGAATATCAGATCATTTTCTGGTGGAAGGTAAATTGAGAGTGGAGAATAGGTGGAGAAAGAGGAAAAGGGCAGAAGGTAGGGAGGTACGTAGAGTGAACTGCTTAAATGAGAAAGAAATGGAGAATGAGTATAAGAAAAAACTGAGAGAGGAGTGGGAGGGAGTGAAGAAGTAGAACTAGGAGTAGGAGGAATGGGAATGGTTCAAGGAGGGAGTCATAGGGTGTGCAAAGATGGTGTGTGGAACAAGGAGAGCGGGAGGAAATAGAAGGAAAGGTAGTGAGTGGTGGGATGAGGAAGCAAAGAAAGGTGTAGAAGAGAAGAAGCAGGTATTCATAGATTGGCTACAAATTAGGACGAGGGAATCGTATGAGAGGTACAAAGTAAAGAGAAGGGAAGTTAAGCATAAAGGAAGCAAAGAGGAGAGCATATGTGAAATGGGATAAGAGTATGACAAAAAAAATTGAAAGTAATAAAAAGATGTTTTGGAAAGAAATTAAAAGAGGAAGAGGAGGCGAATCAAGTAGAGAAGAAAAGGTAAAAGGTGCAGATGGAGAGATGATAGTGCAAGATAAGGCAGTGGGAGGAAGGTGGGTAGAGTATTTTAGAGAGTTGCTAAATGTGAAGGAGGATAGGGAGGGAAAGGTAGTTGCAGTGGGAAGCGCTAAGAAAATGAGAGTGATGAGTGAGGAAAATGGAGGAGAAATAGGGAAATATGAAGTGAAAGCAGCTATTAAGTTGATGAGAGTAGGTAAGGCACCTGGAATGGATGAATGCCATGAAGAATGTTTGTTTAAGAGAGGGTAGAATGCCGGAGGAAAAGGAAAGGGGGACAAGTATGAGTGTAGTAGTTTCAGAGGGATCAGTTTCTCGAGTGCAGTTGGGAAGGCTTATGAGAGGGTCATGATTGAGAGGATTAGGAGAGGAACAGAGGGAGTAGTTGGTGAGGAACAGTGGTTATAGGACAGATAGGGGTTGTGCAGATCAGATTTTTGTGGTAAAACAGATATATGAGAAAGCTTTAGGAAAAGGTAATGATGTTTTTGGGCTTTTATGGATCTGGAAAAGACTTATGACAGGGTAAACAGGAAGGCACTGTGGGAGGTACTGCAGATATATGGGGTAGGACGAAAGCTGTTAAGAGCAGTCAAGAGTTTTTACGAGAGTAGTAGAGCTTCTGTTAGGATTAGTAATGGAGAGAGTGAATGGTTTGAGGTAAAGGTAGGACTTCGTCAGGGGTGTGTTATGTCACCCTGGCTCTTTCAATCTTTACATGGATGGGGTGGTGCGAGAGGGGAATGCAAGGGTAGTGGGTCAGGGGTTAGAGATAGTTAAAGAAAATGGAGAAAAATGAGAAATAAGCCAGTTTTTGTTTGCTGACGACACTGCACTTGTAGCAGGATCAGAGGAAGTTAGTGACAGAGTTTGAGAAGGTGCGTGAAAGAAGTGTAGCGATGCTACTATTGGTGAAGAGAAAGAGGTTTTGGTGAGTTCGTCTCCTTTATTGTAAGGTACGAGTGAACTGATTTTACATGCGGCGGAAGCCGATATATATACTGCGTGGGCAAGTTACCCATGGTGCGTAATTAGGTAATTGCACTGGGTTAGGTCGGGTCAAACAGGGTCGCGCTGGCAGAGGAGCGTCAGGTCATGAGCATCAGTCACGTTCCCTGCCACGTGACTTGTCGCGGCTGTACAATACTCCCCTCTTAAATTTGCCTTGGCTTAAGGGGGCGTCTTGCACGTGAGAATTTGGTGGGCGGAGTGTCGAGGTGTGCCGGATTTAGGCGGTCGATGGAAACCCATTCTGGCCTGCCGGAGATGGAGATGCGGAAGGTTTTGTCTTTACGTTCAAGGACAAGATGGGGGCCAGTGTAGGGACGGGTGAGTGGTGGTGTGTGAGCGTCCGTCCTCAGGAAAACGTACGTCGAGGTGTGGAGGTGTTTTGGGAGGTATTCCTTCACCTCCCGGTGATGTGTCGGCACGCATGGGGCAAATTTGCCGACAGTGCGTCGAAGCTGTTGCAGGCTCTCGGGAGACTCCTGTGGAGGGAAGAATTCTGCGGGCACGACGAGGGTTTGGCCGAAGACAATCTCTGCTGGAGACACGTTGAGGTCGTCCTTGATGGCTGTACGAAGGCCAAGGAGTATCCATGGTAGCTGGAGTAGCCAGGAGCCGTTGTTGCAGTGTGCCATAAGAGATGCTTTGAGTGAGTGGTGGGTTCGCTCGACCATGTCGTTGGCTGCGGGGTTGTAGGAGGTAGTGTGGTGGACTGTAGTACCCAGGAGTTCAGCGAGAGAGTGCCACAGCCGCGACGTGAAGCAAGTTCCTTAGTCGGAGGTGACGTGTTCCGGGAGGCCAAATCTGGCTATCCATCCACTGAGAAATGCTGTAGTGCAGGATGAGGCGGTACTATCCTTCATGGGGATGACCTCCAACCAGCGGGTCGATCTATCGATGGCGGTGAAGAGGTAACGATGGCCTTCCGACAGGGGGAGTGGGCCGACGACGTTGACATGAATGTGTGCGAAGCGTCGTCGGGGTTGATGGATTGAGCCGATGCCTGATTCAGTGTGGCGATGAATTTTGCTTTGCTGGCAGGCAATGCAGGATCTGGCCCACTCCTTTGCGTCCTTGGAGATGCTGTGCCAGATGAATTTCTGCTTCAGGAGCTTCGCAGTGACGCGCCCTGAAGGGTGAGACAGGCCGTGTATTAAATTGAACACTTGACGTCGGAAGGTAGCTGGGATGAGGGGTCGTGGGCGGCCGGTACTGATGTCGCAGAGGATAGTGTGGTTGTCGTGAAAAGGGACGTCTTGCCACTTACGGGATGTGATGGATGTCCTGTAGGCAAGTGTTTCAGGATCCTCCCGTTGCTCTCTGGCAATAGCTGCGTAGTCGAGGCCGAGTTGAACTGCGTCGATGGCTATCCGGGAGAGGGCGTCTGCGACGGGGTTGTTTGTACCGGGGACATGCCTGATGGTGCAATTGAACTCGGCGATGGTGGAGAGGTGGCGGCGCTGTCTGGCAGACCAAGCGTCCTGTTGTTTTGTGAAGGCGAGTACCAGAGGTTGATGGTCGGTGTTGATGATAAATGAGGAGCCCTCGAGGAAATGGCGAAAGTGGCAGACGGCGTGGTGGATGGCGAGGAGTTCTCTGTCGAAGGTGCTGTAGTTGAGCTCGGCCTTGGAGAGTTTCCTGCTGAAGAAACCGAGGGGTGTAGGTCTGCCATTGAGGGTTTGTTCGAGCACACCCCCCATTGCGACATTGCTGGCGTCCGTTGACAGTTGTAGCTGGGCACCTGGTGCAGGGAAGGAGAGGGTGGTGGCACGGACAAGGGCTTTTCTGGCGTTGACGAAGGCAGCTTCCATGGCGGGGTTCCACAGGAGGTCCTTCGGTTTTCCGTGAAGGGCGTTATAAAGTGGATGCAGCGTTTGAGCGATGTTAGGGAGGAAACAGTGATAGAAGTTGACCATCCCAATAAATTCCTGCAAGGCTTTGATGGTAGTAGGTTTGGGAAATTTGTCGACTGCGGCGACTTTATCCTGCAGGAGACGAACGCCGTCAGGAGAAATGAGGTGTCCCAAAAATGGGACAGACTTTTTTTCCGAAGCTGCATTTGTCAAAGCGGATAACGAGGCCGTTGTCCTGGAGACGCTCGAGGATGGTCCGCAGGTGTTGGAGGCGCTGGTCAGGCGAGTTGGAGAAGACCAAAATATCGTCGACGTAGCAGACGCAGAAGTCGAGGTCGCCAAGGATGCCGTCCATTAGGCGCTGGAAGGTCGCACCTGAGTTTCGCAAGCCGAAGCAGGAGTAATTAAAGGTGTACGTCCCGAAGGGGGTGGTGATGGAGGTCTTCGGGATGTCGTCTGTATGCACCGGAACTTGGTAGTAGCCCTTCAGGAGGTCCAGTGTCGCAAAGATCTTGGCGCCGTTGAGGTATGTGGTGACGTCGGCGATGTTTGGGGGTGGGTAGTGGTCAGGTTCCGTCATCATGTTCAGCCGCCGGTAGTCTCCACAGGGGCGCCAGGAACCATCGTTCTTCTTGACGAGGTGGAGAGGTGAGGACCAAGGGCTGGAGGCCTTTTGGCATAGGCCTAGTCTCTCCATCTCTTGGAAGGTTTTCTTGGCGACGGCGAGTTTATCGGGTGGTAGGCGGCGGTATTTGGCAAATACCGGGGGCCCAGACGTCTTGATGTAGTGGTACACGCCATGTTTAGCTGGCGTCTGTGGTGTCTGTCGCAGCTCAGGCTTGTAGACGTCGGGGAATTCCGTGAGCAGGTGGGCGTAGGGCATTCTAGCGTCGATGGTGGCGACCGTGGTTGGCTGTGGCGCGATTTGCAGGGGCGTCGAGACGGATGCGGTTGCGCAGACTAGGCGGCTGTTGGCGACGTCGACCAGTAACCTGTAATGAGCGAGGAAGTCAGCACCGAGAAGGGGCGTCTTGATGTTTGCCAGGATGAAGTTCCATGAGTAGTGGCGACTCCCAAAGGTGAGGTTCAGGCGTTTCCACCCGTAGGTAGCTATGGTAGTGCCGTTAGCTGCGACGAGCCTAACGCCAACGTCCTTGGGGACCCGGCGTTCTGCAGCGGATGCAGGAATTATGGACCTGCAAGCACCAGTGTCGACAAGGAAGCGACGTTTAGAGGCCTTGTCGTTGATGTAGAGGCCCGTTGCGCCTGTAGGGGCCACCGTGATGGACGGTGACCCATTTAGGCGTTTTTTTGTCCAGGTATATCCTGGTTGGCATTTCTTGGCGAAGGCGCCGAATCTTGTGTGGTAGTAGCACAGGTGCAGAGCGGGGGTGGTCCGGCGTCGCTGCCTTTGCTGGTGTTGTTGGCGCCTGTTGACTGGCGATTCTGCTGCGGCGAAGATTTCGTCCGTGATGTCGTCCGTAGCACAGACATCCTGACTCTTTGCTGCGGCGGCGTGGGCACCGGCAAAATGGTCCGCCTTCCGTGAAACTTCGTCGGTGGTCATTTCCTCGGTGTTGCCAAGGGCGGATCGGACGGGCGCTGGGAGGCGCATGAGCCACAATTGACGAAGCATATCGACGTTCCTGCTGGTTCCGTTGGCTGTGGGTGGGAGGCGGGCGATGGACATCATCTCGAGGTATGCTGTACTTGGTTTAATGTCCCCCACTGGATGTTGGGACTATCCACTCCCTCCAGTTTCTCACCCTTGATGCTCACTTCCAGCCTACTGCCACTCTCTGTCCTTGTACATCTCATCACCTTACTTTTACCCACATTTGTCATCAGCTTCCTACTGTCACACACCTTCTCAAACTCGGTCACTAACTTTCTCAATCCTTCCTCTGATCCTGCTACAAGTGCAGTGTCGTCAGCAAACAACAGCTGGCTCACCTCCCACTTTTCTCCATTTTCTTTAATCATCTCCAACCCCTGACCCACTACCTTTGCATTCACCTCTCGCACCACCCCATCCATGTAAAGATTGAACAGCCAGGGCGACATAACACACCCCTGACGAAGTCCTACCTTTACCTCAAACCATTCACTCTCTCCATTTCTAATCCTAACCCAAGCTCTACTACTTTCATAAAAACTCTTGACTACTCTTAACAGCTTTCCTCCTATCCCTATATCTGCAGTACCTCCCACAGTGCCTTCCTGTCTACCCTGTCGTAAGCCTTTTCCAGATCCATTAAAGCCCAAAAAAACATCCTTACCTTTTCCCATATCTTTCTCACATATCTGTCTTACCACAAAAATCTGATCTACACATCCCCTACCTGTCCTAAAACTACACTGTTCCTCACCAATTACTTCCTCTGTTCCTCTCCTAATCCTCTCAATCAAGACCCTCCCATACGCCTTCCCAACTACACTCAACAAGCTGATCCCTCTGTAACTACTACACTCACACTTGCCCCCCTTTCCTTTGTAAAGCGGAACTATACAGGTACTCCTCCAGTCCTCCGGCACTCTACCCTCTCTTAAACAAACATTAAATAATTAATCTCACCAGACAGTCCACCATAACCGTACCTCCTTTCTTCAGACATTCTGCATGGGATCCATCCATTCCAGGTGCCTTACCTGCTCTCATCATCTTAACAGCTGCTTTCACTTCATCCTGCTCTATTTCTCCTCCATTTTCCTCACTCATCACTTTCATTTTCTTAGCGCTTCCCACGGCAACTACCTCTCCTTCCCGATCCTCCTTCACATTTAGCAACTCCCTAAAATACTCTGCCCACCTTCCTCTCACTGCCCTCTCTTCCATTATCATCTCCCCATTTGCACCTTTTACCTTTTCTTCTCTACTTGATTCGCCTCCTCTTCCTCTCTTAATTACTTTCCAAAAACATATTTTTATTACTTTCAAAATTTTCTGTCATACTCTTATCCCATTTCTCATCTTCTCTCCTCTTTGCTTCCTTTATCTTATGCTTAACTTCCTTTCTCTCTACTTTGTTCCTCTCATACGATTCCCTCGTCCTAATTTGTAGCCAATCTATGAATGCCTGCTTCTTCTCTTCTACACCATTCTTTGCTTCCTCATTCCACCACTCACAACCCTTCCTTCTTTTTCCTCCCGCTCTCCTTGTTCCACACACCATCTTTGCACACCTTATGACTCCCTCCTTGAACCATCCCCATTCCTCCTCCACTCCTAGTTCTGCTCTATCCTTTACTCTCTCCCACTCCTCTCTCAGCTTCTTTTATACTCATTCTCTTTGTTTTTCATTTAAGCAGTTCACTCTACGTACCTCCCTACCTTCTGCCCTTTTCCTCTTTCTCCACCTATTCTCCACTCTCAATTTACCTTCCACCAGGAAATGATCTGATATTCCCCCACCCTCTCCTCTGAGAACATGTACATCCTTAACTCTTCCCACCATACTCCTGGTCACTGCTATATAGTCCATTAACGCTCTATCTGCCACCTTTCCATCCACCACCCTCTGCAATGTGTACTTATGCTTGACTTTCTTCCTAAACACTGTATTTGCTATCATCAACTCTCTTTCAAGGCACATCACCATCAATTCTCCTCTACGATTTTTACCTGGAACTCCACACTTCCCAATTACTACGTCAATTGGTTCATTTCCTACCCTAGCATTAAGGTCTCCCAATACAACTACATTGACATTTCTCCCTAATCCCTCTATGCACTCATTTATATCTACCCAAAATGCCTCCCTTTCCTCTACGTTCTTCTCACTGCCAGGCCCATACACACTTACAAAAACCCACATATCATTTCCCAGCGGGTAGTGGAGTGGAAGGAGGTGTCATCAAGGTTGATGTGGAATAATGATAATAGTAATAATAATAATAATAATAATAATAATGATAATAATAATAATAATAATAATAATAATAATAATAATAATAATAATAATAATAATAATAATAATAATAATAATAATAATAATAATAATAATAATAATAACAATAGTGATAATAATAATAATAATAATAATAATAATAATAATAATAATAATAATAATAATAATAATAATAATAATAATAATAATAATAATAATAATAATAATAATAATAATAATAATAATAATAATAATAATAATAATAATAATAATAATAATAATAATAATAATAATAATAATAATAATAATAATAATAATAATAATAATAATAAGAGGAGGTTATATAAAGGAGTGATTGTGCCAACAGCATTGTACGGGGCAGAAACATGGAACATGAGAGAAGAAGAGAGAAGGAGTTTGAATGTGTTTGAGATGAAATGTCTGAGAAGTATGATAGGGATTACTAGGCTGGATAAAGTGAGAAATGAGGAGGTGAGGAGGAGAACAGGGGTGGAAAGGGAACTGGGAGATAGGGTTGATGAAAGAGTATTTGGGTGGTTTGGACACATGGAAAGAATGAGTGAAGAGAGATTAGTAAAAGAAGTGTGGAAGGCAGAGGTGGAAGGAGCTAATATGAGGGGGCGTCCTAGGATGAGATGGATGGATGGGGTGAAAGGGGTATTACAAAAGAGAGGAATGTCTGTTGAGGAAGGACGGGAGTGGACAGAAGATAGGGGTGAATGGAGATGGGTTGTGTACAGGTGATGCTGTGATGCATGAGGGGGAGTGGGTGGGGGATGGGGGGTGAGGAAGTATGTATGAGAAAAAAAATGACGCAGCCCGAAGGGATTTCTCCCCGTCTTCTCCTTTTATGCATGGGGAGACGGAGAGGGGGGTCGCCGAATTTATGAAGTGGCCTTGCTGTGGATGTGCTGTGTCTTGCAACACTGCTTCTGGCCCAGGGCAGTGGACAGGATGCAGGGATGACCCGTCATCCAGGAGGTGCCAAGATAAGAGGGAGGGAAGAGGGTGGAGGGGAGTGGAATATATAGGAAATGGAATGGGTGGGAGTGGTTTCTATGCTTTTTTCTTTTTGGCAACCCCCGCGTAGAGGGAAAAAGCCTTTGGTATATGTATGTAATAATAATAATAATAATAATAATTGTAATAATAACAATAATAATAATAATAATAATAATAATAATAATAATAATAATAATAATAATAATAATAATAATAATAATAATAATAATAATAATAATAATAATGATAATAATAATAATAATAATAATAATAATAATAATAATAATAATAATAATAATAATAATAATAATAATAATAATACGGTAACAACAATAATAATAATAATAACAATAGCAATAATAGTAATAATGATGATAATAATAGTAATAATAATAATAATAATAATAACAATAGTAATGATAATAATAATAATAATAATAATAACAATAACAATAATAATAATAATGATAATAATAATAATAATAATAATAATAATAATAATAATAATAATAATAATAATAATAATAATAATAATAATAATAATAATAATAATAGTAACAATAATAATAATAATAATAATAATAATAATAATAATAATAATAATAATAATAATAATAATAATAATAATAATAATAATATTAATGATAATAATGATAATAATAATAATGATAATAATAATAATAATAATAATAATAACAATAATAATAATAATAATAATAATAATAATAATAATAATAATAATAATAATAATAATAATAATAATAATAATAATAATAATAATAATAATAATAATAATAATAATAATAATAATAACACATGGATACCACATTCGCACCCAAGTATCTAAAACTATCTACTTGCTCCAGTCTTACACCCTTAATACTCACTTCCAGTCTGCTGCCACTCTCACCCGTTGTACATCTCATTACCTTACTTTTTCCCACATTTATCGTCAGCTTCCTTCTTTCACACACCTTCTCAAACTCTGTCACTAACTTCCTCATTCCCTCCTCTGATCCTGCTACAAGCGAAGTGTCGTTAGCAAACAACAACTGGCTTATTTCCCCTGTCCATTTACGACCTGCACGCTTTTGGAAGAAAGTGTTCATTATCCTCATGTTGTAGTTCTCTGCAAAATTGACTAACATTTCGCCTCTGTCATTTCTTTCACCTACTCCAAACTTCTCAATATATGTCCCATCTCCCATCTTCCCCACTTTAGCATTAAAGTCTCCTATTACCAACATGTACTTACTTTTTTCTTGGTCCATTGCCTGACTTAAATCATCATAGAAGGAATCAATTTCATCGTCTGAACTTTGTGAAGTTGGTGCATAAACCTGATCTATTTTTAGAGTGTACCTTTTACACAGCCTAATCACAATCCAAGCTACCCTGTCTGACAAACTACTGAATTTGACTACGTTACCAGCAACCTCTCGGTTGATCAAGAATCCTACTCCACTAGATTTTTCTTTGTCCTTACCTCTATAGTAGAATAGATGGTGACCATCTTGTAATTGTATCAGCTTTTTTTCTTATGTTCTTCGGACTTCGCTCAGTCCTACGATGTCCCACTTGATGTTGTCTAGTTCTTCCATTAAACTCCCCAGCCTGTGGTCTTCTAAAAGACTTCTTACGTTACTAGTATAGATCTTCATTTTCTTCATGTTGTTTGTCATATGAGAATTGTTAATTACCTGAAAGCTGGAAAATAGCGACCATTATATCAGTACCAAGAGGAAATTGAGAATATAGACCAATACCATTAACATCACGTCTATGTAAGTGTATGGAAAGAGTAATACTAAATAGGTTATTGTATGTGATAGGAGATCAAGTGTCGGGAAATATACACGGATACATCAAAGGAAAGAGCACTGCAGAATTTGTTATTAAACTACTATGTAACACAAATGCCAAATGCAGGGCATTTGTAGATTAAAAGGAGCCTTTGGTATGGCCAATAAATATGTTATACTGGTGGAACTACCAAATAAAGGTGTTAAAGGAAAATTGCTACAATGGGTAAAGGACTATTTAAGTGGAAGAAAAGTAAAAGTGTGGTATCAAGGGTGTGAATCTAATGCAATGGAAATAGACTTAGGGACACCACGATGTGGTGTACTCAGTCCTACATTATTTACTGTGTTGATGGACAAAATTGCACGGCATAATTTTACCTTAGGAACACAGATCATCATCTATGCGGATGATATAGTTCTACAATGTGCAAACGAAAGCATAATGGAAAAGGCATTAGCAGAACTTAAAGGATTAGTAACAAATGAAAATAAAAGCAAAGTACAAACACGAATGAAGAATGATAAAACCTTGAAAATAAATTTAATAAATTTAGAGGAACTCTTGAATTACAGTCCTACTCAGTACTCAGTCCTACATTATTTACTGTGTTGATGGACAAAATTGCACGGCATAATTTTACCTTAGGAACACAGATCATCATCTATGCGGATGATATAGTTCTACAATGTGCAAACGAAAGCATAATGGAAAAGGCATTAGCAGAACTTAAAGGATTAGTAACAAATGAAAATAAAAGCAAAGTACAAACACGAATGAAGAATGATAAAACCTTGAAAATAAATTGAATAAATTTAGAGGAACTCTTGAATTACAAATACTTAGGTATGCATGTTGGATTTCAGATGAGAAATAATGAAATAGACTATTTGAAACGTGTCTGCACATCAAGATTAAAGCCGTTGCAGATATTGGCCAATAAAGGAATTGGAGATGGAATCCCTGGCCTAAAAATTATGTATATAATTACAATCAAATCGTTGATAGACTATGCTGCGCCATAGTTAATAGCATGCACAGAAAACAAACTGAAAACACTAGAAGTAATAGGCTACAGAATAAAACCATAAGAATGATATTAGGCTGCCCGAGAACTACACGAATCGAAATTATGAGACTAGGACTAAATCTTTCAAGCATCACAATTAGAGTAAAAGAACTAGCAGTAAGGTCAGTTGTAAGGATGATAAGAAACGGTGAAATGAAATTAAGGGTGGAAATAGCTCCAGACACTGTCAGAAAGAACAAACACCTGACAAGATTGTGTGAAGCAGTAAAGGACTATGAAGTACTCGAATATTGTCGTACAATACCTAAGGAAGCAAAACAAAGACCAGAAAAATGGAAAATATATACTTGTTATAGAAATGAATATGTACAAGCGTGCAGAGAGGAAAAGAGATAATATGAAAAAGATGTCATAGAAAAGTGTAAAGATCAACCAAAACTATTCTACAGATTTGTAAACAACAAACTGAAAAACAAACAAGATTTGGAGAAATTAAGACAAGGAGGAATTGAATACACAGAGGAAATTGAAATGGCGGAAATTATGAACAAACATTTTAAATCTGTGTTTACAAGGGAAAACATACAACCTGAAGAGATTGAATGGAAAGAGAAAGTCCACCCTATGAAAGAAATAGAAGTAACAAAGAATGAAATATTGAAACACTTGAGTAATCTTGATGTCAGAAAATCGCATGGACCAGATGAAATGGCAAACTGGATTTTGAAAGAATGCAGGAATGAACACATTGAAAGTGCCAATATAGTGGGCCAGCCAAAATGGAATTGTACATCTTTAACGGCATTGTTTGTTAATAGCAGGCGTCCATGCTAGATCAATCATTCTTAGGACAAGGAAACGGGTGTGGGTGGGTGCCACCCTCGATTTTGAATTTGAAGGTCATTTTGGAGGTCACGAATGTCAAGTAAGGTCAAAATAATAATTTTTTCCTTTTTTTATTTGCACAGATTTGGTATCATTTTCATAGATAGATCAGGAACAGCACGATTTGTTATCATTTATATATGCCTACCATGTGTTATTAGCAAGCAAACCTCCATGATCACACAAAAATGTATGGCATAATGCAAGACAAAAAAAAAAAAAAGAAAAAAACAGATTTTCCCTAAATTACTTGCATAATTTGAAATGATAGTGATCACTGTTCATCCTGGGCACCCCAAAGTTGCAGTTGGTATTGTAATTGGGATAATGTAATATTGAAAGTGGTATACAGTCTCAAATGCATTGATGTAATGAGTCTATTGTTCAGCTGGATTGCAGCAGTGGATTGCATCACAGCCACACGCAGGAGTGCACTTCAGGTTCTTTCGAAAGCAGGTGCATAGGGCTGTCTGGCACTTTGATGTGCACCCACAGATCACAAGTTCTAGACAGGCATCTGGAATAGCGGGCAGTCTTGACCACACAGCTTGCAGGGTTCCTGACTCCTTCCTCCAGGCAGAGGTTTCGATGGGAGATGGGACATCTATATGTTCCTTGTCTGCCTGCAACCAGACCTTAGCCTGGTAGTTTGCTCGTGCAACATGGAGTTCCAAGGCATCTCTGGTTGGGGGCAACATCTCCATACCCTTCTTGGCCTTAGCGAAGAGATGGAGCCTTACATGGTCGATGGTTGGCTGTGCAGGTGTACCATATAGACAACAGACAAACTGTTCAATTGGTGTGAGTTCTCCGTCGCGACCAATTCCATTGACGAGGAGTGGCTGGTTCTGGAAGATTTTCCAGCACTTCTTCTTCCCATGACCACTGAAGGATGAGGTTGTGTCACAGCCTGTTAGTGCATGGAAGCTGAGCATGTTATCTACCACAGGTTTGGCCAGTCTCTCAGATACAGCATGTATTGGGTAACATCTCCGCTTCTTTGCCATTCCAGAGATCATTCTTACTTCAGCAGCTTTGGTTGACATGAAATAAACCAGAAGAAGCATGACATCTGTGTCTCTAGAGACGACCAGCACTCGTTCGTAACCTTCATTGACTGCTTCACAAGAATGGAGTATCAGCCTGGTGTCAGCCTCTTCATGGTTGGCTCGAAGGCTGACATCATCTCTCCTCGTTGATCTTGCATCCGTAGCATCTGAGAATCCACCTCCTGTTACAAGCTCAAACCTTTCTGGTAGATCTTTACCCTTCTCCATGATGACCTCAGAAATGAACTGGGAAAGACTGGCCTTGTTCTCATCTAAGGCAACGAACTGGCTCCAAACCTGTTGAAGTGGTATATGTGGCCCATTAATGAGCTTGCATATTGGTTTCTTTTTGCCCACACGCTTTGACCGGGTCACTGCTTTGATTGAGTCACCCCCAATGTAGCGGTCAAATACCACATCAACTCTTCTTGTGTGTTCCCCAAAGTGACGTGTCACAGTTTCCATGAACACTTCAGCATAGTCGCCAAAGGTCTGGCACCCAAGAGGTTTTCCAAGTGCTTGAATGAGTGCATGGCCAAAATCAGCACACATGTCTTCAGGTCATCGTCTGGAACATCTGATGGCGTGCTAAGTCCAGCCATCAAGCTGTCTATTATCTCTGCTTTTGGAGTTGAGTTCATCATACCTCCAGGCTTGGCCAGCGACAGTGGGATTGGCGATAGTTCATGCTTCAGGATGTTCACCATTTCCACAGTTCGACCTGCTGTGACGGCATTGAGGAGTCGCTGCAGTAGTTTTCTGTCTGCCTTGATAGTTTTCAGGACATTCTGTTTGATGGAAACTGTTGCTTTGTACAGATCAGCAAAGGTTTTTGAGAGGTGTTTCTTCAATGCGTCATGAAACCCAACAGTTTTCTCAACCAGTCGTTGAAGCGTGGTCGGGGACTAGTACAGTCCTTTTGAACCATCACCGTAGCATGGTTGCTAGCGTCTTGACCTCGTGATTTTCGACGCACGGGTCAGGGTTCGTATCCCATGGCGGAGCTTCTAAAAATGTTCAATCTGTCTTAAACATACCCAACTTGTCGGAGGGCTCGCCTAATACGGGATTAGATGAAATTGAGACTAGATCTTCCATTGTTACGTGAAGCGTGGTCGGGGACTAGTACAGTCCTTTTGAACCATCACCGTAGCATGGTTGCTAGCGTCTTGACCTCGTGATTTTCGACGCACGGGTCAGGGTTCGTATCCCATGGCGGAGCTTCTAAAAATGTTCAATCTGTCTTAAACATACCCATATATGTATATATATACATATACATATATATCAATAATATATATATATATATATATATATATATATATATATATAATATAATGTATGTATAACACCGATAAACTAATAAAAACAGTGTCAGTAATTGTATATACCATGACACCCGATACTTAACATGTCTAGGTTCCGTATGCTGATGGCAATGGGTATACGTTGTTAATTTCTTTGATCACTACTTTTGGGGCCAGGAAATTTTTCCCACTATGAAAGCTCGTTGTTAGCTGGCGGGTTTCCCGCCTGAGTCGATGCGACAACGTAAAGAGCCTTTAAAAGGCGCAGCAGTTTTATTGCTGTGACCGAGGCTCCAGCTGGTGGGGGTCCTCTCCGAATTCCTGCAGGGGAAAAAATTGTCCTCCATGGAGTTTTTTTAGCTTTAAAGAGCGGGATTGAGTCCCTTGGCTCCCTGGTAGTCTTCGGCAGCGCAACAATTTGCCATCGCCAGGAGACTTGAACGTAGTGCCCGAGGCTTGAGCTGTAAGAAAAATATTTTCCAGCTCCAGCCAACAGGACTGAACCCTGTGGCCAATACTACCGCCTCCATAGGGTGCGGTGCAACAAAGCTGTCGAATCTAGAAAGAGCTAGTGCAGGAGGTTGTCACGTAGAACCTCGTTGTCGGAGGTCACGTAGCGGGGTCCCTCACCGGCGTTTTATTCGGCGCTAGCTACGCAAGGTCTCCTGCACAAAAATCAAATGATGAGGTGCAAACTGCTGGTTCCAGTTGACATACTCGTATATTGAGTCAGTGCTACTCATTTCTCCACGCTTTTAGCGGGTAGCTTCCCTGTAGCCTGGATTACATGCCAGCGGCAAAGGCTCCAGGGAACATTTTTGCCAAGGACCCAGAGATGGCAAAGGCTCCGAGCGACATTTCATAGCTTTCCTGATGGCGTATTTGTTTCTTCGTTTTGCCTGGTTGAACGTTTTGAAGGCCTTCTCTAGATAATATATTTGATATGTTTTGTGGTCGGGTTTTCCGCCCGATTTCACAAAGTTTTTATATCCGACGAAATAATGTTTCGAGAAATTTTCAGAAACACTGTCTTCAATTTCTCCGTCAAAAAGTTAAAAATTGTCAAACATTTCGTCGGAATACTCAAAATCTTCAACTTCTCGTAGCGTCTCGTTGAATTTAAGCACTTTTCGTTGGAATTCTCGAAAAGATGCGTTGGCACGGAAGGTTTAACGTCTCTGTACAGATCCGGGAAAGCTTTTGTGTGTTCGTTACGTAACTGGGCATGCAGGTTCTTGTCATTCTGCAGTTCTGTTTTTTATTTTTTTTCCGGTTAACCGTAATCCATTTCCAAAAGTGGCGAAGACGCCTTTTCTTGTTAGCGTCGGGTTCCCTGGCGGGCATGGTGCCTAAGATACAAAAAAACGACCACTATCAACAACGTAACGTGGCCCAAAAACGCCGGACCCCTTTCCGTTTTCGCTCAAGCTCACTATGGTTTTGTGAAAACTGACAATTTGAGAAAACTCCGCGCTTTATAGTAAGTAGACTATTGATTTCTATACACCTTTGCTCAATTCTTTCCAAGTCGGTTTTACACCTTTCGTTTTGGTAATGATAATGGGTACTTATACTTTATATCCAATATACATGAGATTTGACTGTAACTTCATCTTCATATTGCAATACATATGATTCATATACTTAACAAAGTATAGATTACTACTGGCAACTTGTAACTCATTCACAGGGGTGCGACCATCGTTTATACTGGAACCGTCACATTCCATAATATAGGTTATTCATTATACTTTTACTCATTACATATCATGTGTATCCCATACATATAGCTATATTTTGTAATTATAATATAAAAAAGAATGGTTCAAGACAATTAGTGATATATTGTTTTGGAATCCCAGACCTACATAATACCAAATATTCGCTCACTCAGGGGCGACCACGTTGAAAGCTCTGCACTGTATTGGTTGAAGTTCCACGCACTGCGTGCATGGAACTTTCATCCATGGCTGGACTTGACTTTTGACTTGGCTATAGCCTTTCGTTTTGGTAATGATAATGGGTATTTATTGATAATGTTATGTTAATCGTGTACTTATACTTTATATCTAACATACATGAGATCTGACCGTAACTTCATTTTCATATTGCAATACATTTGAGAATCGAACCCGGAACAGTCAAGGGTCTTTTAATGTATCTCATGCAGGTCCCTTCACCAAAAACAGCTTTCAGTTCACAGGTGCTCAACTATGGAACTCACTATCTGTGTCCATTAAGAAGTCAAATAGCAAGGTTATCTTATATAATTATTTCAGCTCGGTATTCGTAAACGAAACACCTCAAAGTGAATTCCAAACTGAAACCTGTGAAAAGTCTAGGGTAAACTTACTACGGTAAATATAACAAAAGAAAAAATTAAAAGGTGTATAGACAAACTCAAAGTTAATAAAACACCAGGGCCTGACGGTTGGCATCCAAGAATCTTAAAGGAAATGAAAAATTAGATTGTTGTTCCATTAGAAATTATTTTCAAGAAATCCATCATATCCGGAGATGTCCCAAGAGAATGGAAGCTAGCTAACGTTACTCCCATATTCAAAACAGGTGACAAAAAGAAACCAAATAACTATAGGCCTATAATTTTGACTTCAATCGTAGGAAAAATAATGGAAACTATCATCAGAGATGCTATCGAACATCATTTAGAAAGTAACCGTTTGATAAATGAGAGCCAGCATGGTTTCAGACGGAAACGTTCTTGCGTGACTAACTTACTCGAATTCTACAATACAGTTATCTCGAATTATGACAAAAGAAACAATATAGATTTAATATATCTAGACTTTGCAAAAGATTTTGATACCGTTCCACACGAAAGACTACTTACTAAATTAGCTTTACACGGAGTAAGTGGTAGCCTATTAGGTTGGACTAGTAATTAGTTGAATGGTCGAAAACAGAGAGTTGTTTTGAATGGACAAACTTCTAGATGGAAAAATGTTACAAGTGGAGTTCCTCAGGGTTCCGTTCTTGGGCCACTTCTATTCATAGTATATATAAATGATATAGACCATGGACTAAAATCTACTGTTTCCAAATTTGCTGATGATACAAAACTGTGCGGAGTGGCAAATGATCACTCAAACCAATTAGATATTCAAGAAGATTTAGATCAATTACAGCAATGGTCTGAAAAGTGGCTAATGAAATTTAACACAAGTAAATGCAAGGTAATGCACATAGGTAAAAATGACAGTAAGTACGATTACAAGTTATTTGGAAATTCGTTAACAAAAGTGGATAGTGAAAAAGATCTCGGCGTAATTATCAGTAACGACCTCAAATCATCCAAGCAGTGTATTTCAGCCTCTGAGAAAGCAAATAAGATTCTAGGACTGATTGCGCGATCTTTTGATTTCAAAAGTCCATCACTCATTAACAAGCTATATAAATCGTTAGTTCGTCCACATTTGGAATATGCTGTTTCCGTATGGTCACCGAATCTCATTAAAGACATTGACAGACTGGAAAAAGTACAACGGCGAGCCACAAAACTGATTCCAAATATCAAAAATAAATCATATGAAAATCGACTAAAACACATGAATCTGTTTTCCCTAAAAAAGCGTAGACTCAGAGGTGACTTGATACAGGTCTTTAAGATTTTAAAGGGAATTGACAACATCAAAAGTGACCAAAATTTCACATTGAATGAGAATCCGACAAGAAACAATGGTCTCAAACTGTCCGGAAATAGATTCAATTTGGAAGTAGGTAGAAACAACTTTGCCAACCGTGTAGTTAATGAATGGAATAAACTTCCTGCACAGGTAGTGCAATGTAGTTCAGTTCGAAGCTTTAAGAATCATTTAGATAAATATCTAAGTAAGATGCTGTAATGATTATAATTTATCTTATATTATTTGTTTTTGTTTTGTTATCATTTGTCTGTCTGATTTTCATTTATTATTAGTTATATGTCAATTTATTATTATTTACTATTTACCTGTTTGCTTATTATTTAACTATACCTATGCATTTATTTATGTATTTTATTTATTTACATTATTAAAGTTTTTATTTTATTTATCATTTTATTACTAATATGATTTTTTTTTCGCATCCGACCTAGATATGGATCAAAAGGTCTCCTGTCGGCATGTTCCGCCTTTGTACTTTGTTACCTTCAAGAAGAAATAATCAAAGGTTACTATATGTCTCACAGTCTCAGCTATGGACAAACAGCCTTGATTTTATGTACTACTAGGTTAGTGAGGGATACCTGACTCCATGTGTAATACCATCTAAATCTGCGTTCATTCATAACTGTTCTTACCTCCCCCCTCCTTTTTCCATTCAGAAGTTTTGTTTAGTATAACAATGTTTGATGTTACAAATTGGTTTTCACCTTTGTTTTGCTAGTCATGGTATGGTATATGTCTCTGGTAGGGTCCGAGAACAGTTATGATCTAACCATAATACAAGCCTGGTGAATCAGGGCACCAGGCAACAAGGTAATTGGACTTTTTCCTCGTTCTCCTTGTTGTTTTACTCATACGAGTACTGGTCCCTTGTACCCTACTTCTGGTGTTTCAGGTTATAATGTACTACTTCCTAGTGCTTATACTAATTGCCCACTCCGTCCTGAGATACAGGTAAAATTTTTAAATTAATTAATAGGTGACCCTAGCTGCAATGTGGCATTCACTATAACAACATGTTGATACAGTTGTAGAATAATGTAGTATATCATTAATTACATTAATTACTCTGATATGGTACTCACTCATACTGTTTTGTTACCATTTAACGTTATTTTGTTGTTCCTTTGCTTAATACAATGTTCCTTATTGTGATGGTGCTCAATTTTTTTCTCAATATCCTACATGTTAGTAATATTAGCAAAACTATAACAATGTTTATGTGTCATATGTGCACTGACTGGTATTATTCATGACTGTCTCTGGTCCCCTTAACCTCCTACGTATGTTGTCTGTGTAACTTAGTGTAGAATTACAATCTAATGAGGACCATAATGGAAATAAGCGTACCGTACATGCTTTTTTGTGTTATCCTCGGCAATGGGACCTTTCGCAGTCAGGCTCGTAGATTCCTATTAGCGCTAGAATCTTCAACTGTCTCGGATTTCACGAGGCAAAGGGGTGACTTAGCTAATTTGGAAACCGATATTAAAAAAATACGATATAAATTGCTGCATAAGTGTATTTAAAATTAAAAAATGACTCCTAATGTTATAATTTTTACTTACTGGTGTGTGATAAGGCTTTGTTGATTTCATTATAAGATAAAACTAAAAATAGATAATTATTTTTACTGAAGTAAGTATGAGCAGTAAAAATAAGAGGATGTTGATTTCGGGTTGTGCATTTTATCTGAGAGTGTTGAAAAATAATGGACATCACTGTCACGTCCTGTATGTGAAAATAATCAGTGAGATAAAAGATAACAACAGTGGTGGCGGACGTACGAGGTACGTTTGTGTAAACAATAGCCTCTTAGATCTGCTGGGAGCTATTTTTCAAACAAATATGACCACTTTTACGTGTGCCGTGGCAGACTGCACGTCAGATTCAAGAAAAAGTAAGAGAAAGACAAACCAAAATGTCAAAGGATATGCCAGATTTCCGAGTGCAAAAACGGCCCCCTATAGAAAATTGATTTAAGTACCTACTACAGATATGCCAGGAACTATATTTTCCTTTTACATGCAATAATATGTCCTCCACACTATCAATATTTCTTATTTCAGTGGCAATGTAACAATGTTGTAGAATACGGAGCATTACGCAACGCCTTTATTCAGAAAATTCTAAGGAATACCGAGAGTATTAAAAGATACACGGGCATGGAACAAAAGGATTTTTATGATTTGTTTGATTTGATAAAAGAAAATGTGACTCGCATACATTATTGGAGAGGGACAATTAGTGTCAAGAATGAGAATACACCGCCAGGCATTATCAAAGCACATACAAATAGGAAGTTGCCACACTTGGGTGAATATTTAATTACCCTATTGCATATAAGAAAATTATATGATTTAGTAACTTTAGGAGATCTTTTTGAAATAGCACGAAGTGTTGCAAGTAGTATCATCATAACTTGGATTAATGTACTGTATTTAGTACATAAGGACTGGCTTATATGGCCGACTGCAGCACAGGTGCGTGCAAGTTTGCCTAAAGATTTCCCTGGAGAGTATTCTGACACGCGAACAATCCTAGATTGCACAGAGATGTTCACAGTCAAACCATCAAATCCTTCAGCTCAGGCTGCCACGTATTCTCTGTATAAACACCACAACACACTAAAAGTACTCGTTGGAATTACTCCCATAGGACTCATAACATTTGTGTCAAGTGTGTATGGAGGTAACACGTCAGACCGCTATACTGCAGAGGCTGAGTTCATTCATAAAGTTGACCCAGGTGATGCCATAATGGTGGATAGGGGCTTCAACATTGGTGATCTAATACTCCAGCGTGGTGCAAAACTACACATCCCACCATTTACAAGGAAAGCCAGTAAAGGCAGGATGCGCACACAAAGTGAAATTGCTAAAACAAGAAGTATAGCAACAGTACGTATACATGTCGTACGAGCCACTGGGAGAATGGTTGGTTTGTTGCCAGCAGCCGAGGGGCGAGGGTTAGTAATCGTACCGGAAAAATTAAGTCTTCGATGCAAAATTATATTTTCTATACATTACATGGATTTGCCTATTGCCTGGTGCATTCAAATGAAAGTATATATCAGTATACGTCCATTAAAGTCAGTAGAAAATGACAAATTGCTTGGCTTGATACAATTATAGGCTGTTTTACGAATATCATCTGTAATTATAAATAGAGGCTCAAACAATGTTATATGCCGTTTGCAAACATGAAATTATTTTACTTAAATTTTCAGACACAATAATGTACAACGATACACCTCTGTAAGCTTATAAAACTTGCCCAAAGAAGTATTTATTTTCCGGCAAGAATGATAAAATCTGGCGGTGTCTGGTATCAAATCGCTCACTGCGAAAGGTCCCATTTGCAATTATTATTTCGAACTATGTGTTCATGTCATCATCTGCACTTCATGTATATTGATTCTTTGCCAAATAAATTTATTATTATTATTATTATTATATCACTACTAGCAACTTGTGAACTCATTCTATAATATAGGTTACTCATTATACTTTTACTCATTACATATAATGTGTATTCCATACATATAGCTATATTTGGTCAATTTATAGTTTCACCCAACCAACGATTTTCTGATGTTGCTTATGCGTTTCTGGTGAGATATGTTGTTTCACCCAACCAACGATTTTCTGATGTGGCTTATGTGTTTCTGGTGAGATATGTTGTGTATTGATTGATAGTGTACATCATTTCTGTCGCAAACGCGTAGTTTTCAAGTGATTGATATATAAATTTATGCCTTCCTTTCCTCCCCAACGATTTTGGGGAACCTGTGGGATTTTTTTGGTTTGTTTGTGGGGAGCATGAAATCGAGTAATGCGCGTTGCAAAACAGGTGTAAATTCAACAAGAACACATGAATAATATATGAAAATACACAAATTACACCTTTGATGGCGGCAGTAGCGGGGGCTCACGCGAGCGTAGCCATGTTCTTGTTGAGCAGCGTTACCAAACCTAACCTAACCGAACCTAACCTAGCTGGGGGCTTTGCCCCCCTAGACCCCTCCAAAGCACTCTTAGTAACGTAATTTGAGCTGTCTTTAAAGTATAACTATTAGTAGAAATGTGCGTTTGCCTATTATAAGTAATAGCTAATAAAATAAATGGAAACCATTAGGTCAATTTATAGTTTCACCCAGCGGAGAAATCATAAATGTGGCAACGCTACTCAACAATAACAGCAACGCTCAAATGTAGCGGAAAAATCATAAATGTGGTGGCAACACTGCTAAACAATAACAACAACGCTAGCTGCCGCCATCAAAGGTGTAATTTAAATATTTTCAAATATTTATTATGTGAATTTCTGGATTTCCGACCTGTTTTGCAACGCACTTTACTCGATGTAATAATCCCTCACCCAAAACCCCCGATTTCCAACAGGTCTCCCAAGATCGTTGGGGAGGAGGTGTAGGCATTTCGGGAGGAGAGGTAGGCATATCTTTATATATTAATTACTGAAAAATATGCATTTGCGACGGAAATGATGTACACCATCAATCAATACACAACATATCTCACCAGAAACACATTAGCCACATAAGGAAATCGTTGGTTGAGTGAAACTACAGATTGTCCCTATATTTTGTAATTACAATATAAAATATGGTGGTTCAAAACAATTAGTGATATATTATTTGGGAATCCCAGACATATCTAAATACTAAATATTCGCTCACTTAGGGGCGGCCACGTTGAGAATTCCACTGTATTAGCTGTAGCTCCACGCACTGCATGCATGGAACTATCATCCATGGTTGTACTTGCCTTTTGACTTGGCTACCTTCCTAGTAAGGGGAGAAAAGCCCTTGGTATATAGATAGTTTTCACGGAAATTAGTCACTCTGGTTGAAATAAACCGGATTGCTTATATTACAAGAACAAGGTCAGGGCACATATATTATTAATTACCAACGGGGACAGTATTGAACAATTGAAAAGATCTGTTCATGTTACATATATATGGAACAAAAGAATAACAGGATATGAAAAATAAACCAACGAAGAAATTATGTTGCTAATGATATTTTAAGAAATATATAACGTTGCACATTGATGCGTTAGCTCGTGGAGCTAAATAAAAATCGTTCAGGCGGACGCTACAAATGGAAAGAGGTATGGAGAACATAACTCCAACCCTGTATATTACAATCAGATAAATATGTGCAAACATACATCGACTTGTGGGATTGACCGGGTGAAAAAATAGACCAATCGAAAAACATTGATCTATTGTCTAATGGGAAGACTGAAACCGGGTTCATATCCTGTGCGTTACAGCGAGGTAAATACAATTAAAGTAGACACGTGTGTAGACTAACAATTGTCGTGTTTAGGTTTCAGTATTGGTATTTTGTAATTTTGTCACAATGCCGATGCAATATCTGTGTTTGTGTCGTCAACACTAGGTGCATGTGTAAACAAAGGTTTCCCTTTGCGTGTTTCTGTCACTCCTCAGAGCCTCTGGTGTGGCGCCAAATGGCACGTTGCACGAAATATTTTTGTATACCAATTAGGAAAATTTAATACAGTACTCTCATGTTTGTGTTAGGCTGTTTTTCTCATATCACTATTTCAGGCATTCATACACCCATGTTAGATTTATCAAATTAATAGCGGTCATATATGAGGAAAATCTAAATTTCTCCTCGTGAGGCATGCTGTATGTATCATGATGGGTATTAAAATTTACATTTTTTCTTGATATAACTATGTGCAAAATTTCACAATATACTATGGGACCGGCAAGCATGATTTTCTAATATTGGTAGTCTGTAAGGCAATAATTGGTTTGTAAGGCTATAGGGAGTGCATAGGTATAAGTTGCGGTACTTTTTTATTGTATAATACTGCTCTACTCTATATGTAACTGTCCGTAATCAAAGTTATATTACTGATTTTATAATATTTATGGGTCTTGACTCTGTAATTAAATAAATAGGCCTACAAAAGTAATGTTGAACACATTTTGGCGGGGTTTAAAAACTAATATAGTCAAATAAAAGTCTCAAACAAGTTACTATTTTGCATATATAATTTAAAACAATATTATAAATGAATTATGAAATATAAATAAAAATGTAGTTTATATGTGTGTATTCTTAGAAGTAGGTACATAATTAATATATGTGCTCATATTTAGTACATAGATTCTCGCTTGCCTATTTACAATTTCCAAGCGTCCACCGCCATTTAGTGCGCACAGCAGCATTGGAGGGTAGTCTGATAGCTTGAACATCAAAAGCCATATTGGTACGGTAACAATTTTGAGACATTGTAGTGTAGAAATGTGTTTATATTGTTTGAAATTAAGTTGCAGCAGTTTAGAATGGACTAGGTACCATAGCCTTGACTCGTTCAAACTTTGACTGCAGTGCAAGGTAATTACTGTCAACACAGATGAAAATGAATATTAGTGAAAATTATATTGATATAACTACGTTGGAGTGTGAATTTATAATCAAGTTTGATTGTTTGGTAAATTGTAAGGTTATTGTTCAATGTGATAGACTACTTTAGTATATGGAAGTAGAGTGTTGCTCTTGGGATTCTAGGCGGCTAAGCTTGTTACCTTGTATTCATGTATTGGAGTATTTAGCGTAGGAATTGGAATGAGTATTTTATCTGAATGTCGTTAACCCAAGTGCAGAAGTTTCATGGATATAATGATTAAGTGAGCCAGTTACTCTTATATCGAACAAGTGTAATATTGAAATACACAACAATGGGTATATAGTGGAGACAACTTTTGGGGTGATAATCATCATCAGTTGTTAGTAATGTGTGACTAATATTTGTGGTTAGGTTATAGTTTCAGCAGTCATAAGTCGGGTGAGGGACCCAGAAGTTTGTCTTTACCAGTAGTCATTTGTAGGACTTAGTAAAGAGGGTATTACAAAGGAAGTGCACACCTACGTGATATATCATTACAAGGTATTTGTTCAGTTGTGTACATGGATGTGATATAGTGTTAGAAAATTAGATATTGATTTTGTAAATCATAATACATGAACGTGATATGCAATTTTCTTGGCATAAATAAAAATAAAAGATATCTTGCTACAAGCAAATATACTAATGAACGAAGTTGCTGGCATAGGATCGGGATGCCATCTTGTCATTTGTCAAGTGTTGTCTCCCCGGTTGAGTTGAGGCCTGGTGTACACCCTTGGTACTCCGCCAGTACCTTGCGAGGTATATATTCTTGAAGGAATCCTGTGGAGCTGAAATCCATGCATTCCTTCAAGCTAAAAAAAAAACTATATACCCTGCAATCAGAAAGAGTGAACAGGCTGCCAACATCTGTGACAACGACAATCTGGATGACCTTAAATTACAGGTGCCGATTTACTAAATACACATTAGGTTAGGTTAGACGAATTTATCATCCTTTTATTTCTTCGATGTCAGCATCTATCATAACAAACATGGCGTACCATTTGTCTGGCGTGACTTCGTTACTTATCCAATCTGTTTTAGCAACTTTTGTTTTTTATTTCCACCAGGAAATTTCCATATTATGTTGATACATTATAATTTACAAAATTAATATTTAATTTTCTAATGCTGTATCGTGTCCATGTACACAACTGAACATTTACCGAATACAAAATTAAAATATTATTTTCATTGCAGAAATAAATAACAGGGTAAATGTTCAGTTATGCACCAGGACGCAATATAGCAATAGAAAATTAATTATTAATTTTGTGAATCATAATGTATGAACATATGCAATTTTCTTGGAAATAAAAAACAAAAAAGTTCCTAAAACAGATTTCGTAAGTAACGAAGTTGCGCCGGATGAATGGTACACCATGGCTATGATAGATGTGGACGTCAAAGAAATGAAAGGATAAATTCGTCTAACTTAACCTAACCAGTGTTTAATAAAGCGGTAACTACAATTTATAGGTTATCCGGATCATCGTCGTTGTTGTGAGAGACATTGGTGGGCTGTTAAATCACTCACAGATTGTGGGGTATATAGGGTTCTTGCAGCTTGAAGGAATGCATGGATTTCAGCTCTATAGCATTCCTTCAAGAATATGTACCTTGCGAGGTACTGCTGGAAGTACCGAGGCTGTACACCATTGTAACTGACATTTCTACTAGACCGTGCAGACATAGGATTACAAAGGCGGAGCATGCCGACAGGAGACCTTTTGGTCCATATCTAGGTTGGATGCAAAAAAAAATCATGATAAAATAAACTATAATAATGTAATTAACAAATAAAATACATAAATGCATAGTTATAGTTAGATAATAAACAGGTGAATTGTAAATAATAAATTGACATATAACTAATGCATATACCAAGGCTTTTTCCTCCTTACAAGGGAGGTAGCCAAAAAGGAAAATGCATAAAATCATTCCCACCCATTCCATCCCTCAATACACTCCACCCCTCCACCCTCCCTTTTATCTTAGCACCTCCCGGATGACGGGTCATCCCTGCACCTTGTCCACTACCCTGGGTCAGCAGTGTCGCAAGACACAGCACATCCACAGGAAGGCCGCTTCATTAAATTGGCGACCCCCCCTCTGTCCCCCCCATGCATAAAAGGAGAAGACGGGGAGAAATCCCTTCGGGCTGCGTCAAATTTTGCTCACAGATACTACCTCACCCCCCCCCCCCCATTCCACCTCATGCATCACAACATCATCCATATACAACCATTCACCCCTGTCTTCTGTCCTCTCCTGTCCTTCCAGATCCATAAAAGCCCCCAAAAATCCTTCCCCTTTCCTATAGCTTTCTCACATATCTGTCTTACCACAAAGATCTGATCTACACAACCTCTACCCGTCTAAATGAAAATCAAACAGACAAATGATAACAAAACAAAAACAAATATAAAATAAATTATAATCATTACAGCATCTTGCTTAGGTGTTTATCTTAATGATTCTTAAATCTTTGAACTGAACTACATTGCACTACCTGTGCAGGAAGTTTATTCCATTCATTAACTACACGGTTGGCAAAGTTGTTTCTACCTACTTAGAAATTGAATCTATTTCCGGACAGTTTGAGACCATTGTTTCTTGTCCGATTCTCATTCAATGTGAAAATTTTGTCACTTTTGATGTCAATTCCCTTTAGAAATTTAAAGACCTATATCAAGTCACCTCTGAGTCTACACTTTTTTTTAGAGAAAACAGATTCATATGTTTTAGTCGATTTTCGTATTATTTATTTTTGATATTTGGAATCAGTTTTGTGGCTCGCTGTTGTACTTTTTGCAATCTGTCAATGTCTTTAACCCCTTCCATACGGTGCCGCCTACGTAGGCGTCATGAGGAGCAAGTGGATTCGCGACGCTGCCATATCGGCGTCTTGATTATATTTATTGTAGTTGCCCCTGTGTTTTTACATTCTCTCAAATGTGGCCTGAATCCCATTCTCTGTGGTTTTCAAAATTCGCGGGTGAAAGAGAGAACGATCGATATAAGCGGTGACTATATTTTATGATGCGAGTATTATTACGACATGTCGTACGGCTGGCATTGGCTGCTGCCCGCGAGATTTAAGTCCGGAGTGAAGTGGTTAATGAGATTCGGTGACCATACGGAAACAGCATATTCCAAATGTGGTCGAACTAACGATTTTTATAGCTTGTTAACCACTTCCATTCGTTGACGCCTACGTAGGCGGCATGAGGAGCAAGTGGGTACTCGATGATGCCAACGATGCCATCTTGATTATATTGTATTCGTACTTACGACGTAATTTCCATTCTCTCTAAACTGGCTTCATCAATTTTCTATGGTTATCAAAATACACGGGTGAAAGAGAACGAACGATTGAGCACTGACTTTATTTTTTATAATGCGATTATTATGACGCAACATCACACGTCAGGCAGCTATTGCTGCCAGACATGCGATGTGCCCCGGAGTGAAGAGGTTAATGAGTGATGAACTATTGAAATCAAAAGATCGCACAATCAGTCCTAGAATCTTATTTGCTTTCTCAGATGCTGAGATACACTGCTTGGATGATTTGAGGTCGTTACTGATAATTACACCGAGATCTTTTTCACTATCCACTTTTGTTAACATACATATACCAAAGGCTTTTTCCCCCTTACACGGGGGGTAGCCAAAAAGAAAAAGGCATAGAAATCACTCCCACCCATTTCATTTCCCATATATTCCACTCCCCTCCACCCTCCTCCTTCCCTCCTATCTTGGCACCTCCTGGATGACGGGTCATCATTGCATCCTGTCCACTGCCCTGGGTCAGAGGCAGTGTCGCAAGACACAGCACATCCACAGCAAGGCTGCTTCATAAATTTGGCGCCCCCCCCCCCTCTCCGTCCCCTCATGCAGAAAAGGAGAAGACGGGGAGAAATCCCTTCGGGCTGTCAATTTTTTCTCATACATACTTCCTCACCCCCCATCCCCCTCATGCATCACAGCCTCGTCTATACACAACCCTTCTCCATTCACCCCTATCTTCTGTCCTCTCCCGTCCTTCCTCCACAGACATTCCTATCATTTGTAAAGCCCCTTTCACCCCATCCATATATCTCATCCTAGGACGCCCCCTCATATTCACTCCTTCCACCTCCGCCTTCCACACTTCTTTTACTAATCTTTCTTCACTCATTCTTTCTATTTGTCCAAACCATCCTAATACTCTTTCATCAACCCTATCTCCCAGCTCCCTTTCCACCCGTGTTCTCCTCCTCCCTCATTTCTCACGCTATCTAACCTAGTAACCCCTATCATACTCCTCAGACATTTCATCTCGAACACATTCAAACTCCTCTTTTCCTCTCTCATGTTCCATGGTTCTGCCCCTTTTGTTAACTAATTTCCAAATGACTTGTAATCGTACTTACTGTTATTGTTACCTATGTGCATTACCTTGCATTTACTTGTGTTAAATTTCGTTAGCCACTTTTCAGACCATTGCTGTAATTTATCCAAATCTTGGTCTGAAAAATGGCGTCCTGATCCTATGCTAGCGACTTAGTTTGTTAGTATAGTTGTTTGTAGCAAGGTATTTTTTATTTTTATTTCCGCTAAGAATATCGCACATTACGTTCATGTATTATAATTTACAAAATTAATATTTAATTTTCTATTGCTATATTTAGGTACGGGCACAAAATTAAAAAAAATTTAACCCTTAACTTATTGTTGCATATGAAAGACAACTTTATTAGAAACAAAGTGCCTTTTAAATTTTTGGAATAGCTTTAAAAATAAGGGGGATACGATTTTTTTAAATTATTTTTTTAGCCCGCATTTTTGGCTAGACTTTACCATAACAAAATGTTAGAATTAAGGGTGGTAATTTGTAAAGATTCCGGTAAAGAAATATACATTAACTCTAAACCACTGGTCCAATTTTATTGAAATTCGGGAAACTTGGATTTTAAGGATCAAATCACTTGAGCATGTCAAAAACAATGTGAGACATCTCCATCATACCATATTTGCCTTTTCATGACAACCATGAAGTTGTAAATTTTCATATCATCAATAAAATCCAAACCACTGGCCCAATTGACATGCAACTTGGCATGTAAAGGTTTTGTGGGCCAATAAATCACCTGAGCATGTCAACAGCATTACAGGACCTTCTTATACCATTCTTACTAACACCTATCATGTTGCCATGGCAACTGTTGTCAATTAAGAAATAATCAATAAAATCCAAACCGCTGGCCCAATTGACATGCAACTTGGCATGTGAAGGTTTTATGGGTCAACAAATCACCTTGCAGGGCCTTCTTATACCATTCTTACTAATACCTATCATGTTGTCAATTTAGAAATAATCTATAAAATCCAAACCGCTGGCCCAATTGACATGGAACTTGGCATGTGAAGGTTTTATGGATTAACAAATCACCTGAGCATGGCATTAACATTGCAGGACCTTCTTATACCATTCTTACTAACACCTATCATGTTGCCATGGCAACCGTTGTCAATTTAGAAATCAATAAAATCCAAACTGCTGGCCCAATTGACATGTAACTTGGTATGTGAAGGTTTTATGGGTTAACAAATCATCTGAGCATGTCATTAACATTGCAGGACCTTCTTCTTGTACAATTCTTACTAACACCTATCATGTTGCCAAGGCAACTGTTGTCGATTTAGAAATAAAATCCAAACCGCTGGCCCAATTGACATGCAACTTGGTATGTGAAGATTTTATGGGTCAACAAATCACCTGAGCATGTCATTAACATTGCAGGACCTTCTTCTTATACCATTCTTACTAACACCTATCATGTTCCCATGGCAACTGTTGTCAATTTAGAAATAATCTATAAAATCCAAACTGCTGGCCCAATTTACATGCAACTTGGCTTAGTGAAGGTTTTATCATAAAGCCCGATTCTTCAAAAGTAAACAAATATTCACCGACTCAAACGCAAATTTGGTTATCAACCTCGGCAAATTAGTTTTCCGAGTAAAAATATTATGGTAAGGCATCAATAAAATATTATTTTAATGCAAGAAAATTGTTTTTTAGCCTATTTTCTCCCGGTTATGAGCAGCTTAAGATTGTTGTGTATTATACACTTGGTGATTTGTTGACCCAAAAACCTTCACATGCCTAGTTGCATATCAATTGGGCCAGTGGTTTGGATTTTATTGATTATTTCTAAATTGACAACAGTTGCCATGGCAACATGATAGGTGTTAGTAAGAATTGTATAAGAAGAAGGTCCTGCAATGTTAATGACATGCTCAGGTGAGCATTAACATTGCAGGACCTTCTTCTTATACCATTCTTACTAACACCTATCATGTTGCCATGGCAACTGTTGTCAATTTAGAAATAATCAATAAAATCCAAACCACTGGCCCAATTGACATGCAACTTGGTTGATTGATTGATTTATGGAATATTTGGCTTGAAGGCCAAACGGCGGAGCCGGTAGGCCATTCAGCGCACATGCAACTTGGCATGTGAAGATTTTTGGGTAAAAAAAATCACCAAGTGTATATTACCCGATGATTTTGAGCTGCACATATATGGGAGAAAATAGGTTAAAAAACAACATTATTACATTGAAATATTATGTTATTGATGTCTTACCTTAAAATTTTTACTCGGAAAACTAATTTGCCGAGATTGATAACCAAATTTGCATTTGAATCGGTGAATATTTATTTGCTTTTGAAGAATCGGGCATACACTTGCACAATAACAAGATAATATGAATATCCTGCGCATATGCTGAACGCTCAAAGCATTCAAACTAAGCCAAACATAATCCAACGGGTCGCAAAATATGGCGATGTAAACAGTACCAGCGCAATCGTAGCACCGCGCTTGTTTTTTTCGCACATACCTACTATATTGCATCCAGGTGCAAAACTGAACAAATACCAATAACAGTAAACCATAGTTTAAGCAAATACATTACTGAATGGAGCTGCAACGTTTGTCGGCCAGCACGGCCCATCAGCTGTTTTAGATGCTTGGAGAAGTTCAGAGGTCAGTCCTCACAGCTTTAGTGATCTACCGCTGCTGCCAGTCCTGCTGTCCCTCCTCACAAGGGCCAGTTGGTCTGTTATGTGTTTGATGACAACCTACTGATGGCGGTGTAGCCTGGCACTGGGGCCTCGTCTGGCACCTTCCATCGAAACCTGTCTAGTACATGCTTGAAGCTGTCTACTGAGCATTTGGTTCTCTCACTTCTTTTTGGAGGGCGTTGAATATTTATGGACCCTTGTGACCTAGGCTGGTTGCCAGTAAGGTCTTAAGCCTCTCTGGGGCTCTTGGTGGGAGCATTTGTCTCTCACGCTTGTGTCTGTGCCTTATGCTGTGATACGGCTTGATTGTTTAGGGCGTGGGGTCAGGAATAAGGCCCTCCAGGATTTTCCATGTATAGAGATCCTTCATCCCTCTGATGTGCCTGGTGTAATTCCTTTGGACAGCCTCAAGCTTCTGGATGTGTCCTTGTTTATGTGGTGACCAGAGTTGGCTACAGTAGTCCAGGATCAGTTGAATGAGCACCTTTCAAAGAGTAAGCATTACTTGTACCTCTCTGTAGGAGAAAGTCCTTAGTGCCCAGCTGGCTATCCCCCGTGCCAGCTGGACATGATGTGGTGCTAGAAAGTTGTGTCGTCACCTAGGAGAATGCCCAGACATTTTACATGGGCTTTGGGTGTGATTTTCAATCCCCTTTCCATGTGCAGTTCGGTGTTCTCTTTAATGTTTGTTGGTGCCATATCTCATGACCTTGAACTTCTCTTCATTGAACTGCATATTGAAATCATTAGCCCAAGCATAAACTGGGTATCATTGGCAAAAGACAGGAGGGTTGAGTCCACTCCTATTTATGTCGTTCGTATGAATTAGGAATAGGAGGGGGCCAAGGACATGCGGAGGTTGAGGAAATTAATGTGATAAATTTGTCCGCTAAACTAACTGTGGTGGGCCAATTGGTTGAGTATGTGGGCAGAGTTGAACCTATGCTGCTGAAGCAGTGTAAGGTCAACGCAGCCCATCCCCAACTTGGTCCATTTACTTGGCCAAGTCAACCTGCCATAACTAACTCCACTTGTTTGTCTTTCTTTTTTAGAAGTACATGGTTAGGTTTGGTAGATAGAGTAGTCGAATTTATCACTTTAATTTCTTTGATGTCTGGATTGATCAAAACAAAGATGGCATCTCAAGCAGCTGATGGTTTGAATTGATGATGGACCGAGCTGGCCAGCAATCTCTGCAACAACAGGTTTTAGAAGCCATATTTGTCATCTGTCTAGTCCCATCCATGTCAATTTGATGATAGCTGCTATGTGCACACTTGAGCAATATGTCAATATAATATAGTAAATAAATTGGAAATTGAAATACATCAACTCATGCTTTTCTTGAAGCAGTGAAACTCCTTTACAGCCCCCCCACCCCCCATCCCACCCAGTCTGATCGGATGAAAAAATCAGCAGTCACCATCCCTGACAACAATCTTTAGCATTTCAAGTACTGCATTACTAAATGCAAGTTAGGTTAGAACAGAACAAATTATCATACTTTAATTCCTTGGTCCTTTGCATAAATCAAAACAAACCTAGTATCTGTAAGAATTTGCTATATCATTTAAGTGTGCACTTTAACCACTTCGTTACAATGATGCCTACATAGCCATAGGAGTCATGAAGTGCAAGTAGGTACACGAAGATGCCGGCATCAGTGTCTTGATTATATATATATTTTTTGTAGTTGTACATGAGTTACTCCCATATTCGGTGGACTGGTTTGATCACATTTTCATACTTCTCAGACGCCTCATCTCAAACACATTCAAACTCCTCTCTTATGTTCCATGTTTCTGCCCCATACAGTGCTGTTGGCACAATCACTCCTTCATGCAGTCTCCTCTTAGCATCCATTCCCAAATGTCTATCCTCATTACACTCTTCAATCCACCAAGGCATTTACTCGCTTCTCTCAATCTACATTCTACCTCCACCTTCACTCCACCTTTTCCTGTCACATTTGCACCCAAGTATCTAAAACTATCCACTTCCTCCAGTCGCTCTCCCTTAATGCTCACTTCCAGTCTACTGCAGCTTTCACCCCTTGTACATCTCATTACCTTACTTTTACCCTTTCAACTTAGTTTCACTCAAAGCCAACACATCCATCTTTCTTCTCACAAACATACTACCTATCTCTTCCCTTTTAACTCATCTGTACCACATCCACGCACATTAAAAGACCCAAACCTTAGGGTGCTGGCCGGAAAACTCCCAGACCCTCTTATGCCTTTACTTTTTCGTTTAGGAATGTCCCCTGTGGGTATTGGCTGCTTGTTATTGTGGCAAAGTAGCATGCAGTTGATACTTTAGGGTCTATATGGGGCGCCCCTACGGACCAGAACCACACATCATTTTGTCTATGATAGAGGAAAACTTCATAGAGAAATGATGACACTTATACTACAACTGTCCCCCAACCCTTTGCTGCTGTCCTGTACCATTTCTCTGAGTATTCATTTTCTGCTGTGGGGGGAATTCCCTGTGGTGGGGGAAAAGAATACTGCTACCAAGTATTTCCATGTGGATCGTAAGAGGCGAGAAGAAAGGGACGGGGAGTGGGACTAGGCATCCTTTTCTTTGTAGCCCCACAGGGGACATTCCTAAACGAAATAGTTGTATTTGTGCAGCCTGTAATTGTTTTTAGGGCTTTGTTTTGTATGATTTGAAGGGTGTTGTGGTGTGTCTCACTGAGATAAGGAGCCCATGCGGGACTCGCATAATTCATCACTGAGCGTATGCATTGTTTGTATATTGTTGTATTAGTTTCTTTGTTTTTTCCAAATGTTGTTCCAGTGATTGACTTAAGTGTGTTAAGTCTAGTTGTGCATTTGTTTTTTATGTTTGTGATGTGTTGTTTGAAAGACATGGATGTATCATATGTTACACCAAGAATTTTTGGTGTGTTTGTGTGTGGTATTAGATTGTTATTGATGTAGAGATGAGGTATGTATTTTTGTTTTTTTGTCCAATTGGTGAGAAGTGTTGCTGTAGATTTGGTTGGAGCTATTTTGAGTGTTTGTTATGAACCATGTGTTGAGTGTATCAAGGTATGGCTGGATTATTTCTGCAGCTTTGTCTGTGTTATGTGTGCATGTGATTGTTATGTTGTCTGCGTAGGAAGATTTGTATTTCTGAGGTGCCTGGTGTGGGTAAGTCATGCATGTATAGATTAAAGAGCATTGGGGATAGAACAGAGCCCTGTGGTACTCCATTCTTAATATTTGATGTGCGATGATTGGCCATTATATGACACATAAGCATTCCTACCTGCCAGATAATTGGCCAGCCATCTTTTGGTGTTATTGTGCATGTCTGTGTTATATATTTTATTTGTTAGGTTGTGGCGGGGGATAGCATCAAAAGCTTTACTAATGTCTAATGTTATAAGAAGTGTTCTGTGGTGGGGCCTATCTGAATTGATGCCATCTAAAATTCTTTGTGTGAGGTTTATCAGAAGAGTGTTTGGAGTGTAGTGGCCTAAAACTGTGTTGTGAGTCAGCAAGGGGAATATGTGGTGTGACAAGTTGAAGTATTAGGCGTTCAATGACTTTAGAGGGGGTGCAGAGAAGTGTGATTGGGCGGTGCGATGTTGGGATTGTTGGATCTTTGTTCGGTTTTGGAATGGTGATTATTTTACCATGCTTCCAGATGTCGGGTATAGTGTTGTGTGAATAGCTGTAGTTTGCAATGTTTGTGAGTGCGTGTATACCTTGTGGTCCAGTATGTTTTAGGTGGATGTTACTTATGTTATCAGGGCCACAGGCAGGAGTGCTAGGATGGAAAAAGTTGCTAAACAAACATAGGTGCTTTAATTACATGTGGTGCCATCTTTGTTTTGGTAGATGCAGAGGTTGAAGAAATGAAAGCATGATAAATTCATCTATTCTAATCAAACCTACCTACCTAACCTAACTTGCATTTATTAAAGCGGTACCTGTAATTCTAGAGGTCATCAGGTTGTCGACATCCGAATCTGTCCAAAGGAATCAAGACAACCTCATTTGTTTTGCATAGCTTGTAGCAACGTTTTCTGATGATTTCTGCCAAGAAAAATATCCATTACATTGATGTATTATAACATGAAAAATTAATATTTAATCTAATGCTACAGTGCATAGGAGTGCACTTCTAATAAAATACTTTAGTTTGAGATAAAGGTTTCAGAAAATATACAAAGAGCAATCATGGTAGTACTGCCATTAAAGGACCTTAATTGCAAAAACCAACTAAGGAAATTGGGACTGCCAATGCTTGCATGCAGGAGGAGAGAGGGGATATGGTCAAGACCTATGAGAAATACTGACAGAAGTTTCATGACATTCATGTCCAAAGATTTGTGTATTGTGAGAAGCCAGGGACAAGATGTGTAAAGAAAGGGCTAGACTTTAAAAGAAGAAATTCTGTAACAATGGCATTGCCACGAATCTAGTAATTTTGACCATTGATACCTGGTAATCTTGTCCTCAATTGTAATGTCTGCATTCTTCTGCTGTAAGTGATGAACAGATGGATACATAGAAAAACTGAAATTGATGGAAATTAACACTGAAATTAAACTTAAAGGTATAACTTCCAGTTAGATGTACAAAGGTAGAATGTGGCAGCAAATTGAAGTGATTATTAAGGGAGAGAGGAGGAAGTGGATAGCTTTAGATACTAGGGTGAAAAATGTGGCAGGAAAGGGAGGAGTGGAGGTAAAGGTAGAATGTAGGTTGAGAAAATAAGTAAATGCCTTGGGGGTTTAAAAAGTGTAATGAGAAATAGGCATTTAGGAATGGATGCCAAGATGAGATTGTATGTAGGAGTGATGTGCCAACAGCACTGTATGGGGCATAGACATGGAACATAAAAGGAGTTTGAATGTGTTTGAGATGAAATGCCTGAGATGTATGGTAGGGGCTTTTTTAATCATTTTATTACGCTCAAAGAGCGGCAAGCCTAGTACATAGGTAATTAACTATTTACATGAGGATCGTGACTCATAGGACACGCTGTTCGACTGAGGTGGCAATTCGTAGTTAAGTACAAAATTTCAGAGGTTGGGACACAGTGGTGGAGGACACGGTATATAATCAGTGGTAATAACAGCATGTATAAAACAATCACAGTCAACATTATATACAAAACAAGAGTATGTACAATATCACAGTCATGATATAAGAGACATTGACATAATTGAGACAGTCGTGGACAAGATCATGCATGAGAATTATTACGTCGCACAACGATAGTTAGCACCCACCGTAGTGTGGGTGACGTAAGAGTAGTGTTTCTAAATGGTTATCGGCAAGCAAGTATTTACTGCAGGGCATTCAAGGCAATAATGCTGAAGGTTGTTTGCATTGGGCAAGTCACACAGTTTACAGGAAGAAAATTGAGGCATGTCTCTTGTCTCGCTCACCTGCCACACTGGTCTGTAGCCTAATCTAAGTCGAGCAGATACCACATTATGTCTTCTAACTAAAAGTCCTCGGCGGCGATATTTGTGGGGGCGGCAAAGTGATCACAGTGCTGAATGGTCACACTCGAAGGTTGTTCGATATTCCTCCGGTGAACGATAGGCAAATGAGCTGCAGCACGTATTTTGTGTCTGTAGAATGAGAGGGAACTAGGTGAAGTGTCAGTTGCAGGTGAGGGCTGTTCGCAGGCTACCTTGGCGAGTAGGTCCACTGTCTCGTTGCTAGTTATTCCTACTTGAGAAGGGATCCACAGGAAGTGAAAAACAAGGGAGTGCTCAAGGGCTGTGGCTAACTGAAATAGAATGCAAGTTACTAGGTTATGGGATTCTGATTTTTGGGAGGACAAGGCACGGAGAGCAGATTGAGAGTCACAGATAATTAGGCCATTACTACCAATACGTAGCAGTAGATTGACAGCATCCAGGAGTCCGTGGAGCTCGCAGGAAGTTGAGCTAAGGAAACCTGGTAGTCGGCATCCAATCCAGCTTCCATGGGGTGGAACCATACTAGGTGAGTAGATGGCACAGCCCGTGTTTCCGTCCGGTTGCAGTGACCCGTCTGTGTATATTGTATGAACAGCTGGGAGGGAAGAGGTCACTTTGGCGATGGTTTCTAGAGCTAGTTGCTTCTGTAGTAGGGGCAGGTCACTCTTGCATGTTGGTGTATAGGTGACGGCGGGGAGCGGAACCTTCCAGGGCGGCGGATTGTGAACAATTTCTTGTCTAGGAATATGAAATCCTATACTCTGTAGGTTTGTGCAAATGTCTCTAATAAGGGCGCAACCACCAGATTGGAGTCGGGGTCGAGGTGCGGTGGGGTCGAGAGACGTTGTGATGACATTCGAGTAGTGGGGGCTAATATGTGGGGTGTGTCAGCATTTAACAGTGAAATATGTTACGTTAGCGTGTATTTGTTCCGTCAGAGGGGATGGATGTAGTTCCTGTAGCATAGTGGCAACCCGAGTAGAGATTGGGCAACCCCGTATGAGCTGCATAGCTTTTTTTTTAAACTTATCGAGGGGGTTCAATGCTGATTTAGGTAGTTGACATAAGGCAGGAGAGAGATAATCGATGACTGAGCGGATAAATGCTACGTATATATTTCTTGCCACTGCTATGGAGATCCCAGCAGCGTTGTTGGTAAGCCACTGAAGAGGTGTTAGGCATTGTTGTAGTCGAGTCAATACGTCATCAACAAGTGGATGAATACGCTGCCGTACGGGGGTGGGGGGGTGACGCGGATGGGCGCTCCCAGGTAGATGTACTGCGTGCAGAGTGGTATAACGCTGGTACCTACTAGGAAAGCAGGGAGTGTTCGTGGCTTACGGGGAGAGAAGATCCTGCACTTTTCGGGGGATATGATGAGACCACATGAAAATGAGTGTTCATAAAACGAGTGGAGAAAGAGCTGAAGATCTTCAGAGGAGGTCGAATGAATGCATATATTGTCTGCATAACATGTAACTTGGGTACCTGGGACATCAGGGAGTAGAGAAAGAAGGCGATGCATGAGGACATTGAATAAAAATGGACTGAGGACACCTCCCTGTGGGGTGCCAAGGTCAAATCTCCTGGTAGCACTAATAGCCCCTTTATAGAGTACACGAGACAATCTGTTGCTCAGGTATCCTTGCACCCATCTCAAGAGATTCCCTTTGATATTAAAATCTACAAGCTGATCGAGGATGATATCCTTGTTTGCAATGTCAAACGCACTTTTAAGATCTAGAAAGGCCACAATACTGGTAGGGGAGAGGCGGGTGTATAATTCATAGAGACAGTGATGTGTGCTGCGGTGGGGCAGAAAACCATAGAGCCTAATGGAGAGTTTGTCGTGGAGGCGGAACATGAGGCTGTTGAGAAGAATACGCTCCAGCACTTTGCTAAAGCAGGACGTGAGGGAAATGGGTCGGAATTTGTCGGAACCGGGTTTAGGAATTGGAACTATGAGACTGGTCGTCCAGGCTTGTGGAACATATCCATATCGTAGGCAGAGATTATAGAGACGGAGGAGGGGGTCACCTGGTACTTTTAGGAGAAGGCGGAGGACTGAGTACATGATACCATCATCACCCGGAGCTGTCGACGTACTGCTGGTAAGAGCACGGCATAATTCGGATTTTGTTATGGGTGTATTGTCCTCCTCATCTGGTTCTAGCATAGCTGCGGACAGATGAAGAGTGCGATGTGTTGAATGAGTGGAGAGGGACTCTCTTATATGCGCTGGGAGATTACGGACACTGGATTGTTCAGACTAATCCTCTATGAGGGCCTGTGCGTAATGAGATGGGCTATGGTGAAGGCCAATGGGTGTCTTCTTTCGGATCACCTTGTTAATAAGTCTCCACATGGTTCCCACGCTCGTCTGTTGGTTGATGCCATTAGTGAATTGGTTCCAGGCATCAGTGTGTGCACACTGTTGTATGGTTACCAAGGCGGAACTTGATTCTTGGTATTGCCGTAGAGTGTCGGGGTTAGGAGATCTCTGATATGCAAGGCCGTCTGCTTCTGCCTGTCTTTCTGCTGTTAGTATACGGTCGTTGAGCATCCAAGGCTGTACTCTCGTTTGGCGTTTGATGTTTGGCCTACGTACATAACGATCGAAAAAGTTGTGTGTGCAGGTGACAAGATAGTTGTATAACTTTTCAGGAGATTCAACATTAAACTTGGGGAGGTGTGCAGATACGAAGGAGACATAGTTGGGAGAATACTTTGGGGGGATACTGATTCGCGTGCGTTGGAAAGCTGGAGTAGGCATCACTGGGACTGAATACCGAAGGCAGAGAGCGAGGTGATCTGAGAAGAGGACAGGCACCGAAAAGCACTTGACGTTGGTAGGCACGAGTCCACATGTAAGTATGTGATCGAGGGTACCCCCCCGAGAGTGCGTAGCACCACCAGTGTTCCAGCGAGTTAGATGGTTGTGATGTATAAAGTCGACTAGCCGGGTTCCGCTACGATTTACAGTGTCCGATTGGTTACCTAGGGTAGGGTGTCTGGCATTAAAATCGCCCATGTATATCATACCACGAGTTGTGGGAGTAGGAAGGGCTGCAGTATTCAGCTTACCAGGTGCAGAGTAAATGTTACAGAGGCGAATTGTACCACTTCCTAGTGCAACCTCAATAAGTTGGTAAGTCGTGTCATTGTCTTCGGAAGTGCCTTGTGGTCGATGCTGGACGGTGGAGTGTACATAAGTAAGGAGCCCATTTCGAATGTGGTGAACATATGGAATATAACCACTAAGGGATGGGGCTGCCCCCCCACCAGTGGGACGTCCAACAAAAGCTTCTTGGACAAAGATTACGTTCGGTTGATGATGGTTGACGTAGGCCCTGAGTGCAGCAATCTTCGCGGGTGTGGTTATACCACAGGCACTCCAAGAGAGGATGTGTAGCTGTGCGTTGTTATTGAACGTTATTTCTGTTCTTTCGGAGGCCAGGTGAGACGATAGTAGAGGATCGGGCACTACCTCCTGTTGGTCCTCGGGAGGGGGCGTCCACTGTGATGGCAATCATTTTCTCGAGGCGAGTAACGAGTGAGTCAAATGTAACAGTAAGTGCAGAGGTTGACGCGATGTTAGCCTGCTGGGCATCCACGAGCGATTTGAGTGTTGCATCGTTAACTGATAGTCGTGTAGACAAGGAGTCAAAGGCGGCCATAAGAGAAACCAAAGCGAGCTTCGATGCTATCCAATCGAGTTTCAATAAATGCAACACGATTTGTAAAGATTCTACGGCCTCTTGGAGCGTAATGATCTGCCGAGAGGCGGCAGCGGTGGATGGTGGCGGTGGGGGTGGAGTTTGGGTACTCGGAGCCAAGCGTACTCGTTTGGTACATCCATGCCACACATTAACTCCGGGCATTTGGCACCGCGGGCATTTCCACTGTGATTTGTCTGGTGTAGGTGGTTTTGGTGAGTCTGTCGATGATGCTGAGGTAGAGGTAGGTACTGTGGTTGCTGTAGGACTACGATGAGGGCAGGAACGCGAGTCATGTTCAGCTGAACACCATGCACACTTTTCATGGGCATTGCAATACCGAGAGATATGACCAATACCCCAAGATTTGAAGCACCATGGTTTTTCGTCAGGCATTTTGCGGAGTTCACATGGTGGTAGGCAAGGAAGGAAGGAAAAGTTAATGTGGGATGGGGGCAGGTCAGGTAGGCTCCATGTAATTACAAGTCTATTGATGGGTACCTTATTCTGCAGGAAACGGCGTACAGTATATACCCCTGTTAGTTCCTTAGCTAAAGTTGGTTCAATATCTACAGGATATCGTGTGATGAGATATGTGGGGAACTTGTGCGGTCTATCTACAGAATCTTGTACATCAAGAGATAACGACAAAATCGCCCCATCCTTGACCTCATCTATGATGTCCTGTCGATCGTCTCGATATGTAGACATAACTAGATGTGACAGCTGACATTTTGACCTCGGCTAGTTCTCGATTAAGACCAAACATTCTTACGACTTCAGAAAGCCATCGCAGTTTCTCATTAACTCCTGGGTTCCCTCTGAATTGTAGTTTGACATACTCGGAACGGGGGGCAAAGGCAAGAGAAGTAGATGAAGGTGGGGGTGGGGGAGGTGCATTCTGCGTAGCAGGTCGTGATGGAATGGGTATGGTAGTATCTTGTAGAGGCAGAGCCTTGTCACTCTTGGTGGCCTTGGCAGCGGGAGATGTCTCTTCGCTATTGGCATCGGAATCGCTATCTATGGGACGCTTTGCGGAAGTGTTGGTAAAGTCCATAGGCTGGGGAGATGGATTGACAGGTGTCATTTGTCGGTGATCGTGATAATCAAGACGAGGCCAGTTTTTCAGTGACAGGTCGTCATCCTCACTTAATGCAAGATCCACCTCAGTATTTGCAAGGGAGCCGGGACCTGTGTATTCCATTTTACGAGGCAAGTTTGCAGTGTTTGTGACTTAGCAGTTTTACCAGGTGAGTGATGTGGCCATGATGTGGGTACCTGTGTCAAACACCTCGCACTGCGCATGCGCAGATGTGAGGAATTCGATCAGGGAGGCCCTCCCCGAGTATAAATCACTATTTCGGCTAAGTTCCACAATAATCAAGTTCACTGATAATACTGTACGATGCACTGGGTTTTAACACGGCCTCCGGCCAACTCCGAATAATAGGAACACCGTATCTCTTGCGAAAAACGGGGGTCAGTAGCAGAGCTTATCCAAGCAACCGCCACCTACTGTGTCCAACCGTGAAGTCCATGGTAGGGGCTAGGCTGGATAGAATGAGAAATGAGGTGAGGAGGAGAGCAGGGGTGGAATGGGAGTTGGGAGAAAGGGTTGATGAAAGAGTATTGGGATGTTTTGGACACATGGAAAGAATGAATTAAGGAAGGTTAGTAAAAGGTGTGTGACCAAGGATTAGATGGATGGATGGGGTAAAAGGGGCATTGGGAAAGAGGGGAATGTCTGTTGAGGAAGAAAGGGAGAAGGCAGAAGATAAAGGTGAGTGGAGAATGGCTATGTATGGTGTGATGCATAGAAAGGACTGGGTAGGGGGATGGGGGTTAAGGGAGTATGTGTGAATATTTTGACACAGTCTGTCTTCACTTTCTCTGCATAGGTTGCTGATTATTCGTAGTATATATAAATGATATAGACCATGGGCTAAAATCTATTGTTTCCAAATTTGCTAATGATACAAAACTGTGCGGAATGGCAAATGATCACTTAAACCAGTTAGATATTAAAGAAGATATAGATAAATTACAGCAAGGGTCTGAAAAGTGGCTAATAAAATTTAACACAAGTAAATGCAAGGTAATGCACATAGGTAAAAATAACTAAGTACGGTTACAAGTTATTTGGAAATTCGTTAACAAAAGTGAATAGTGAAAAATATCTCGGCATAATTATCAGTAACGATCTCAAATCATCCAAGCCGTATATTTCAGCCTCTGAGAAAGCAAATAAGATTCTAGGACTGATTGCATGATAGTTTGACTTCAAAATTACATCACTCATTAACAAGCTGCTATATAAATCGTTAGTTCGTCTGCATTTGGAATATGCAGTTCATATGGTCACCGAATCTCATTAAAGATTGGAAAAAGTACAACAGCGAGCCACAAAACTGATTCCAATTATCAAAAATAAATCACGAAAATTGACTAAAACACATGAATCTGTTTTCCCTAAAAAAGTGTAGACTCAGAGGTGACTCAATTGATACAGGTCTTTAAAATTCTAAAGGGAATTGACAACATCAGAAGTGACAAAATCTTCAAACTGAATGAGAATCAGACAAGAAACAATGGTCTCAAACTGTCCAGAAATAGATTTAATTTGCAAGTGGGTAGAAACAACTTTGCCAACCGTGTAGTTAATAAATGGAATAAACTTCCTGCAGAGGCAGTGCAATGTAGTTCAGTTCAAAGCTTTAAGAATCATTTAGATCAGTGGTTCTTAACCTGATGGGAATGGCGGAGTTGCCAAGTGGGGAATGGCCGGTCGGACAGAACCACTGTCTTTGTTTTTTTTTTTAATCAATGTGTTTTTGTTTCTTTTTGTTTGTTTCTGGTGTCTTCTTCTTGTCACATTTCATGAATTTGTTTCCACCCACAAATAATTGATAGTGCTTCAAAATAGTGATGTGCCAGAACCAAAATTTTTGCCGATACCGATACCGATATTTTTTTTAGCATTTTACCGATACCGATACCGATACAGGAATTTAATGGGTTACCGATACCGATATTTTGCGCATTGCTCGCAATGCCTTGTACTTTATTGTGCACTTTTTCATAAAGCTCTGGGATAGTTGTGTTAGAGATGTATTTCCTGCTTGGGATCTTATAGTTTGGTTTTAAGTGATTAAGGAGCCTAGCAAATCCCAGATCTTCTACAATAGATATAGGTTGACAATCTATTGTGATCATTTCAGCAATATATTTGTGTACCTCTTTTGCTGGAGCACTGTTGATGTCCCAAATCTTTTTGTACTGGAGAGTAGCTTCAAGAGTTGGCTGTTGAGATACCTGTTTTGCACTTGAACAGCCTGTTTGACTTTGACTAGAAGTTGAAGTTGAAATTTTTAGCTTTTTGGTAGGTGGAACATTTAAGAATAAGGCAAGTGTTGGGTTTGATTCAGCTGCTTTTTTCTGCTCCAATTCGGCATTTCCAAACTCATCAGGATGTTTATGTTGAAGATGCTTTCTAATATTTGTTGTTGTTTGGGTTTGCCTGTTTATTCCTCCTCTGCTTAATATTGTATTACAGAAATTACAGGATACTTTTGAAGAATCATCTTTGCATACTGTCACTAGATTCCATATAACACTTTGCTTTGACTTAGGCATTATTGCTAATTCTGGCAATTCTAATTGTAATTTAATAAATTTATCACAATATTGACTATCTGAAAAATGCAAGTTCAAATATTAAATATAAATAAATAATTACAATAAATAAATATTAAGAATGAGATCGAAAAGGGTAATAGGATAATAGCCATCAGCTAGCTCTCTTCTCTTCTTACATAAGACGCAAATGATTCCACAACCACATGGCGTGAAAGACACCCTTTACTTTATATATTTATATAATTATTTATTTGTTTCATGAATGAAAGTAATTTAACTTAAATTTTCTCTCAAGGTATCGGTATCGGTATTTATTTTTCAATACCGATACCGATATACCGATACCTTCTATTTTACCGATACCGATATATACCGATACCGATAGCTTGAAAATAAACCGATATTTACCGATACCGATACCGAAGCTTCGGTACATCACTACTTCAAAATTTAATACATTACATCCAAATGTTGACTTACAAATCACAACCATTTACAGACTGTTTTAATAACAAAAACAACCAATATATGAGGTATTGTAAGTCATGTTTGGGTAAAAGTGACAACACTGTTGGGTTAGAAATGTCAACAAATGGCATAAGAAAGCAAAGCGGTGTGAAATGGAGAGTTGCCTCACTAAAAAGTTGGGAATTGGAGAAAAAAGGTTAAGAACTCCTGATTTAGATGAACACCTAAGCAAGATGCTGTAATAATGATCATTTATTCTATTTGTTTGTTTTATCATTTGTCTTTGTTTATCATTATTTGCTTGATTCTCATTTATTATTAGTTATATGTCAAATTATTATTTACTATTGCAAATTATTATTTACTATTTATTGCAAAGATGATGTGTGGAACAAGGAGGGCAGGAGGAAATAGAAGGAAGGGTAGTGAGTGGTGGGATGAGGAAGCAAAGAATGGTGTAGAAGAGAAGAAGCAGGCATTCATAGATTGGCTACAAATTAGGACGAGGGAATCGTTTGAGAGGTACAAAGTACAGAGAAGGGAAGTTATGCATAAGATAAAAGAAGCAAAGAGGAAAGCAGATGTGAAATGGGATTTGAGTGACAGAAAATTTTGAAAGTAATAAAAAGATGTTTTGGAAGGAAATTAAAAGAGAAAGAGGAGGCGAATCAAGTAGAGAAGAGAAGGTAAAAATTGCAGATAGATGATAATGGAAGAAAAGGCAGTGAGAGGAAGGTGGGCAGAATATTTTAGGGAGTTGCTAAATGTGAAGGAAGATAGGGAGGGAAAGTTAGTTGCAGTGGGAAGCGCTAAGAAAATGAGAGTGAGTGAGGAAAATGGAAGAGAAATAGGGAAGGATGAAATGAAAGCAGCTGTTAAGGTGATGAGAGCAGGTAAGGCACCTTGGTTGGATGGATGCCATGCAGAATGTCTGAAGAAAGGAGGTACAGTTATGGTGGACTGGCTGGTGAGGTTATTTAATGTTTGTTTAAGAGAGGGTAGAGTGCCGGAGGACTGGAGGAGTGCCTGTATAGTTCCGGTTTACAAGAGAAAGGGGGACGTGTGAGTGTAGTAGTTTCAGAGGGATCAGCTTGTTAAGTGTAGTTGGGAAGGCTTATGGGAGGGTCTTGATTGAGAGGATTAGGAGAGGAACAGAGGTAGTAACTGGTGATGAACAGTGTGGGTTTAGGACAGGTAGGGATTGTGTAGATCAGATCTTTGTGGTAAGACAGATATGTGAGAAAGCTATAGGAAAAGGTGAGGATGTTTTTTTGGCTTTTGTGGATCTGGAAAAGGCTTACGACAGGGTAGACAGGAAGGCACCGTGGGAGGTACTGCATATATATGGGATAGGAGGTAGGCTGTTAAGAGCAGTCAAGAGTTTAGAAATGGAGAGTGAAAGGTTTGAGGTAAAGGTAGGACTTTGTCAGGGGTGTGTTATGTCGCCCTGGCTGTTCAATCTTTACATGGATGGGGTGGTGCGAGAAGTGAATGCAAGGGTAGTGGGTCAGGGATTGGAGATAATTGAATAAAATGGAGAAAAATGGGAGGTGAGCCAGTTGTTGTTTGCTGACGACACTGTGCTTGTAGCAGGATCAGAGGAGGGATTGAGGAAGCTGAAGATAAAGGTGGGCAAAAATAAGGTGATGAGTTGTACAAGGGGAGAGAGTGACAGCAGGCTGGAAGTGAGTATTAAGGGTGAAAGACTGGAGGAAGTGGATGGCTTTAGATACTTGTGTGCGAATGTGTCAATAAAGGGAGGAGTGGGGGTGGAGGTAGAATGTAGCTTGAGAGAAGTTAGTAAATGCCTTGGCGGATTAAAGAGTGTAATGAGAAATAGACATCTGGGAATGGATGCTAAGAGGCAGTTATATGAAGGAGTGATTGTGCCAACAGCACTGTACGGGGCAGAAACATGGAACATGAGAGAGGAAGAGAGGAGTTTGAATGTGTTTGAGATGAGCTGGGAGATAGTGTTGATGAAAGAGTATTAGTATGGTTTGGACACATGGAAAGAATGAGTGAAGAAAGATTAATAAAAGAAGTGTGGAAGGAGTGAATATGAGGGGGCATCCTAGGATGAGATTGATGGATGAGGTGAAAGGGGCATTACAAAAGAGAGGAATGTCTGAAGGAAGGACAGAAGATAGGGGTGAATGGAGAGGGGTTGTGTATAGATGATGCTGTGATGCATGAGTGGGTGGGGGTGGGGAAGTATGTATGAGAAAAAAAATTGACACAGCCCGAAGGGATTTCTCCCCATCTTTTCCTTTTCTGCATGGGGAACGGAGAGGGGGGGTCGCCGAATTTATGAAGTGGCCTTGCTGTGGATGTGCCAATATAAGAGGGAGGGAGGAGGATGGAGAGGAGTGGAATATAGGAAATGGAATGGGTGGTAGTGGTTTCTATGCCTTTTTCTTTTTGGCTACCCTCCATGTAGTGGGAAAAAGCCTTTGGTATATGTATGTATGTACTATTTACCTGTTTGTTTATTACTTAACTATACCTATGCATTTCTTTATGTATTTTATTTATTATGTACATTATTGTAGTTTTTATTTATTACGATTTTTTCACATCCGACCTAGATATGGACCAAAAGGTCTCCTGTTGGCATGCTCCGCCTTTGTGATCCTTTTGTAGATGTGCTGTGTCTTGCATTGCTTCTGACCCAGAGCAGTGGGTGAGATGCAGGGATGACCCATCATCCAAGAGGAGCAAAGAAAAGAGGGAGGGAGGTGTGTTGAATGGGAGTGGAGTATGTGGGTATGAAATGGGTGGAAGTGGATTTATGCCTTTGACTACCTCCCTCATAAGTGGGAAAAGCTGTTGGTCTATGTATATATTACAAAAAAAGATATTTTGTTCAAACTTGGATCTATTCTGCATGGTTTTCATAAGATGCCCTCTGGTTCAACCATTTTCACATAAAATATGACATACTTCCAGATGTTTTGGAAGGAAATTAAGAGGAAGGGGAGGTGAATCGGGTAGAGGAGAAAAGGTAAAAGGTGCTGAGGGAGAGACGAAAATGGAAGAGGTGCAGAATATTTTAGGGAGTTGCTAAATGTGAAGAATGATAGGGAGGGGAGAGTAGTTGCATTGGGAAGTGCTATGAAAATGACAGTGATGAATGAGGAAAATGGAGGAGAAATAAGGAAAGATGAGGTGAAAGCAGTTATAGATGAGAGCAGGTAAGGCACCTTGGTTAAATGGGTGTAATGCGGAGTGTCTAAAAAAAAGGTGAGGTACAGTGATGGTGGACTGGCTGGTGAGGGTTAATGTTTGTCACAAAGAAGGTAGAGTGTCAGGACTGGAAGAGTGCCTATATAGTTCCTCTTTACTAGGGAAAAGGGAACAGGTGTGAGTGGAGTAGTTATAGAGGGATCAGTTCTGTTGAGTGTAGTTGGGTAGGCTTATGGGAGGGTATTGATTGTGTCATGGGGGAGGGGAAAGAGGATAAAATTTATATGAAAAATGGCAAAAGATACGCCTTCTGTCAAGAATCGACAGTTATAATCCCCAAACCCCTACCTACTTGTCTCCAGGTTCTTTTAAAGAGTGGTAAATTTTAAATTTTTATTTACAATAACTAGTAAAACAAGTAAACAAACAAACCCCAAAATTATACACATCACTTTTGAAACTATCACACTTTTTGGTCATAAAATTGAGATTGAAGTAGTATTAAAAATTAAACATTCAAAATTCACGAGAGATATAACCCGAATTGAAATTAAAGAAGAAAAAAAAATACTACTAAACGCTTGAGAAAAATAACCCTTGTTTAGAAGTAAAACCAATTTGAACATAGAAATAGCATTGGTGGAAAATAAAAAGTAGGGTCGATCACGAAAAGGGCCAGAAAAAGGACAAGGCCAAAAAGGTACTCCTAATTCAAATTGTCCAAGAAAAGTGACCTAACAAATATTAAAAACCCCGTAATAATAATGACACACAAGTAAAGTAAATTTAAATAAAAAGGGGTGGAGAGAACAAAAAAACAGATGAACAAAAGTCTAATCGACACATTCCTCTCCGAAAATATCTAATCCAAAAGATTTTCAAAACCACAGGAAATAGGAATCAAAAATAGGTCGCCCACGAGAAAAGATTGATAAGATGAAAACCTAAAAATGGACACGTCTAAAATCTAATCTAACTTAACCCAAAAAGGAAAATTCCAACAGGGTTAAGAAAAGGACACTGGCAAAAGCCTACCGACACACCAGGTCCACAATTTTATATCTTCAAAGGTATCCTACCTCACACCTACAGGGTCTAACAGATAAATCCGTACAACTTCTTATCACATGTTTTAAGATTAATATCTCGGGTTATAATAAACAGAGAGTTATGAAATTTTCAGTATATTTAGAAAAGGCAATAAGAACAATGATTTCATTCAATGTAACCACCTTCAGCTGTTATGACGCTTTCAACGCGTTTACGAAACTTGGATACAGCGTTGATGATCTCAGACTTTGATAATGAACCCACAGCCTTCTTGATGTCTGTCTTCAGGGTTGTTATACTTCTGTGTGGCTTGTCACATGCCTTGGCCTCAATTCGTGCCCAAAAATAATAATCTAAAGGGTTTAGGTCTGGCGAATTTGAGGGCCACAACTCTTTGTTCCAGAACTGCACATTTGACCCTTCGAGAAGGTTGGTGGTCCTCTTCGCTGTGTGGGCTGGAGCCGAGTCTTGTTGGAAGACAAACTGGTTGCCACTAGCCTTATCTTTCATCCAGGGTATTATTTTCTCTTCTAGAACTTTGCAATAGACAACGGCATTGACTTTCTCCTTGTTGTTGAAGAAGTGAGTGAAGACATCCCCCTCAGTTGACACCACACAGAGCACCATGACACTTGCTGGTTTCTTCGTCGTTGTCTTGTGTTGAACCTCTGAGGATGAGGAGGCTATCCAGCGATCATTCTGCTTATTGAAAGTCGCATCAACCGTGACAATCTTCTCGTCGGAAAAAAACTTGATGACTGAGCCATTCGACTTCATCCAGTTCAACAGCTTTTGGCACCTGGTCAAGCGGATTTCTTTCATTTTTCGTGTCAAAAGATGTCTTTTTTCCTTGTGAGAATGAGGTTAAACCCAATTTCTTTAATGCTCTGTGAATTGTCATTATGCTGACACCTCTCTTTGCCAATGTCGATAATGGTAAGGCTGGATTTGCATTGACACTTCTCTTGAGACCAGCTAAAAAGCGAGGTGTTAGAATTCTGCCCCTTCTGGGCTTGTGAGCAGCTCGTTGGTCTTCGCCGGTCTCATCAAAACGTTTACAGACATCGTAAACAGTTTGTCTGGAGTATTTTAGCATCCTTATTATGGCGCTAGGAGTGTGACCCACGCGACGAAGTTCGCATATGGCTGAACGTTTGGCTTGTTCCATTGCTTAATGTTTATTGCACCGGTGCTAGTATACAACTGGCTAAATTATTAGACAAATGGAAGTATCTGGAAACAATCAGAATTGCCATATGTTACTTTTTAAGTGCTTAAAACCTCTTCAAAGTTTGTACGGATTTATCTGTTAGACCCTGTAAAATAAGGATAACTTCCTACCCTACAATTCTTACGTATACCTAGGTGCCTTGCACACCTTAGGGGTGACAGGGGAAATGTCTCTCAAGGAGACGAGAGTGACCGGTCTGCCTCGTTGCAGAGAAGAAAGAAAAAGCCTCGAGACAAGATGGTCCCTACCTTTTAAAGGCGGCAAAATGACCTGAGGGGTCATGAATGCCATAAAGACAGAGAGGAAGATTTTCCATATTCTATTTTAATACAGCATAGAAACTTGAGCCTTTCAAGAACCCAAACCAAAACATATATACAACCACTCCTCATTTAACGACGACAATTGGGACCAGCGCGTCATCGTTAACCGAATTGGTCGTTAAGCGAAAGTGTATACATATACATGTACTGTATGTACAATGTCCAGCAATACATGTATCTTTAGTTTTGTGTATTTTCCCTCTTTTATACAGTACATTAAAGCTTTATTTACTGTTTATTTACGGTGGTTAGGTTCCTGAAATTACCGTATATGACCAAATCCGCGTATGCTGACATTCCATAATGAATACCGGGGTATTTTTTTAGTTTCCTCCATGGGCACAATATAGCAATAGAAAATTAACTAATTTTGTAAATTAAAATGTATCAACGTAATGTGCAATTTTGTGGGCAGAAATGAAAGTAAAAAATACCTTGCTACAAGAAAATATGCTAATGAACGAAGTCGGTAGCATAGGCTCGGGACGCCATCTTGTCGTCTGCCAACGTCTCTCACGACGACGACAACGAGGACGAGCCGGATGACATTTAATTTGCAGGTAATGATTTATTAAACACAGGTTAGGTTAGTTTAGGTTAGATGAATTCATCATCCTTTCATTTCTTCGACATCGGCATCTATCATAACAAACATAGTGTACCATTCGTCCGACATGACTTCGTTACTTACGAAATCTGTTTTAGCATTATTTTTTTTATTTCTGCTCACAAAATTGCATATTACGTTCATACATTATAATTTACAAAATTAATAATTAATTTTCTATTGCTATATTGCGCCCATGGTCGAAACTAAAAATTTACCACTACCGGTATATACTGTACCGCAGGTAGTTTTTGCAGCTTGCAGGATGGTAATGTAGACCTAAGCTTCATAACACTTTACCTCACAGGTAATATCCACCGTACAAGTTCATTTATAACATCATACAAATTTGCATCAGCCAACTTAATTATCGCACACAACGTCGTAACTTCGGGAGATTTACGTTAAACGAATATTGGTCTGTCATAAAGCCCGTCGTTACTCTGAGTTGTCGTTAACCGAGTAGGTTAAACGAGGAGTGGGTGTACAAATACATATATCAATAATATAAATCTTAATTCTAACACATAAGAAAATGTAAATAAACACCTTTTGAGATCGAAACCTTTATTGGTACGACGTTTCGCTTGTTACAGCTTTTTCAAGTACAGACATGGCAAACACTGAGTAAATATAGGCCAACGGGGAAGGAACTGGGAGAGGTTATCAGGGAGGGGTGGGTGGTAGGTGGAGGGGCGGGGGTGTGAGAAGGGGGACGGGTGGGACTTGGTGTTAAACATGCCTCTGTTCTGCTCAATGGTTTTGAAGCTTTGAATGGCGGCCGCTTCGAGGCATTTCCTCCTCACCCTGTCTGGTTCATTAAAAAGAAGCTCTGCGTTATCCCAATCCATCAGGTGGTCGTTGGTGTTCAGGTGGATAACACAGGCGTTGGTGGTGATGTTGTTCCTGGAATCGTAGCGATGCTCCCGGATCCGGGTCTTCAGGTCACGGGAGGTCTCGCTGATGTATACTTTATCACATCCAGCATAGGGTATGCGGTAGACACCAGCGTTTTTTCCCCACATCTCGTCCTGGCTGTCACTCCTTCTAGAGAGCTCTTTGATAGTTCTGCTGGACTGGCCCACTACCTGTATGTTGCAACGCCCAAGTGTCCGGGTGAGGGTGGTGGTGATACTGCTGGCTGGAAGGATAAACCTCCTAGCTGGTTCTTCTGTTGGTTCCCGCCCTTCCATTATTTTGAGTCCGTTTTTCTTACACTGGTGGATGATGCACTCTGGATATTTTAATTTCTGATAAACCTCCTTTATGTACCTAAACTCGTCCTCTAAGAATTCAGGGCTACAAATTCTGAGAGCTCTGAGGTAGAAACCTATAACTACACCTTTTTTAATACTGAGGTCATGGTGGGACAGGAAGTGAGTCAAATCGTCCTTATTGGTTGGTTTCCTGTAGACTGTAAATTTTAAAAGATTATTATGTTTGATGATAAGGGTATCTAAAAATGGAAGGGAATCGTTAATTTCTTCTTTAGTCACCTTAGATCAATAAAGAAAGGAAAATGACAAGAAAAGGAAGTATAACAAACTACAAAAGTGGTAATTTCCACCAGCCTACCATAACAATGGTATACACCGACAATAGAGAGAGGGTGGGGTTAAACTATGTGCTGATGGTCAACTAATGACCAACACAGAAAAAATAAAGCATGGACATGGCTACGTGACAAATGGAAAGATTTTAGTGCTATGTTTAGAAAGGGAGTTGATGAAAGCAAGAAGGATGTATATATGAGAAAGGGTGGATGACAGTGCATTAATGGGATGGTGAAAGCATTTTAGATATAAATGTTTTGGAAGGAGATAGCAGAGGTTTTTCAGATCATGATGTGACAGACTTCCGGTATTTCTATATCAATATTGTGAAAGTGGAAAAGGACCAGAAGGAGGTAGAGGAGTGCTGAGAGTAAGCAAGTGAAAAGGTTAATGAGAAGTTAGTTGCATAGTAGATACATTGAAGCATTCAAGGGGTACAGAAATAAAATAAAACATGAGGTGATGGAGATGAATGAGAGCAGACTTAAAGTTGGGTTGAAGTTTGACAGAATTTTGAAAATAATAAAAAGGTGGTTTGGAAACAATTGAAAAGTGAGAGGAGGTTAGGTAGAGGAAAAGATAGAGGGGTGCATATGTACACATGATAATGGAAGTTAAAGTGATAAGGGTAGTATTTCAGAGACTTCTGGTATATGGAAGATATGGAAGTATTGATTGTGACAGTGAGAGGTGTTAGGAAACTTGTGATGGGAGAAGAAAATTATAGGGCTGTAGGAAATGAGATACAAAGAGCATTGAAAATGAGGATAGCTGGTAAGGCTCCTAGGTTGGATGAATGTCAAGTGTTTGACAAAGGTAGGAACAGTTATAGTGGATTGGCTTGTGACGTGGTTTAATATGTGTATAAAGGAGGGGAATGTGCCATAGGACTGGAGATACTTGTGTAGTTCTACTTTACTAAGGAACAAGGGACAAATATAAATGAAGTACTTTTAGAGGTATCATTCTTGTAAACCCTCCTGATTCAACTGCAAGCATAGTGTCGTTCACAAAATTGGATCACCTCCCAAGGCCCTCTACTGTCACCATCTCCAAACCCCACCTATCACCCTCACATTTAACTTCCATACTACCCCATTCATGTACTTATATAACAACCAGGTTAACATTAAACAACCACACATCCTCCTCCTTACCTAAACTCACTTGTTTCTTCCCCCAATTCTTCAGTTCCTCTCCCACCCTCAACACCTTCCTATATGCCTTACCAAATACTTTAAGCAGTTAGCATCAGAGTTTGGGAGGTTGTGAGAGGAGAAAGCTCGACACAGGCAGTGGACTGGGGATGGATGGTCTTTCATCCACAAAGAAGATAAAAGGTAATATAGATGTGTGGAATGGGTTAAAGGTGGGTGCATGCCTTGAGTGGTCACTTCCTTTATAATTTGAAAAGTGCCTTTTGATATATATGAGTCAGTAAACTGATTTAAAATAGATCTTGCATTACACTTGGCTGGCATGCTTTCTTTGTGAGAATTTCCATTTTCTGTTAGAGGGTAAGGATAACCCACTAATAAAAATTGCCTTGAATTTTGTTGACAAACCCAGTCCCTATAGGGAATGGTGCCAGTCCTTGGGCCTTCCCATGGGTGTTTAGGATTGTTGTTTTGTTGCATAAGTGTGGGGCTGCTTTTATGTTACCTGTTGAGAGTAATGAGCCTGGTTGTCAGCTCTCCTTAAGTGAGAAATGGAGGATGTAGAGTCTAAATTGATAGATGTCAGTGACCAGTCTGGAGACAGTGCCAGTCCCTCAAGCTTGGACCTCTAGAATGAGGTGAGGTGCTTGACAGGTTTTGAAAATGGGTAGCAGGGAGGCTACTTTTTGTTATTTATCTTGCAGAACCCCAACAAGCAGATATTATTGTTCTCATCCATAACTTTTGAGATATATTACAAAATGTAAAAAATTGTGTCTGTCATAGACAGCTTGGTGCTCAATAGCAAGGGTAAGGCAGCTGCAGCAGTATGAGAATACTGGAACTTTAGGTTCCAGAATGAAGGGAATTTATTGTAAAAAATTGCTTCTTCATTTTCTGTGCACTTATTTTCCCTTTTCATTTTTTTCTATTATCAAAGCTATGCAAAGGAGGTAGGTGAATGGACAATGACCCAAGTCTTTAAATTAAATGCTAATAACCTGACATTGCTAACTTAGAACTGCTGTTTTTCTCTCTAAATCTTAGGCTGGCTGTGTGGATACGCTGGTTTGTACTGACAGGCCATTAAGGATATCTTGGACTGTTGAACACAAGGGGTTTCTCCATGCCTTCACCACAGCAGACAGAGTTCGTACTGAGTGTTTGTTTAAGTGTCAGAAAGAGTCAGAAAGGTTGACAGATCTTCATTTTCTTTCCTAACTTTCCTTTTAGCCATTATGATAATTAGTGTAATTGGGTCTTTAGCATATTTTCTTTTTCAGATGTAAAAATTTCCATCTTTTCATAGTTGGCTTTGTCTACTGCTGTTTATATTTTCATCAATTTACTTGGACATGATATAATTTACTCCATGAACTCAAGTTATTTCCCAAGGACTTGTGTCTCTTGAGTTTTAAAGTTTGCATTGCAATGAGGGAAAAGGCTATGAGAATCTTTTTCCACCATTTAGATGAAAGTGATTGCACACACACACACACACACACACACACACACACACACACACACACACACACACACACACACACACACACACACACACACACACACACACACACACACACACACACACACACACACACACACACACACACCTACCTACCTACCTACCTACCTATCTACCTTTCGTCGAATGGACAGTGAGAATTTGTGTACCGAAGAAAAAGGAAAATCTACGTGGATCTCAACGTCTAGGAAGTGCCTTATTGTATTTATAGGGAAGGGGAGTTCTCGTGGTGTAGTGGGGGAGTGATAGGGAAGGGATTATTGAGGGAAATGGAAGGAAATGAGGAAGAGAGGGACATGGTCCAGTAGGCCAGGCGTCTAGTAAACAAGAGGCGGACCGACAATAATGATTTTGGTGACGACGGGATAAAAAAAAATGTAAAGATTAAAAGTATAGATAAGAGCAGCACAGTGGAAGGTGATGATAGTAGTTTCCAGGGATTTAAAGAGGGTGGGGCGATACCAACCTCCCCCGATTGGCAAGACTAGAGAAACTTGATGAGATGACTGAACATTGGGAAAACAGGTTCGGTTACGTAGCCAAAATTGCGCAGAGAGTTGAAAAATTGGAAGAACTAAAGAAGGCAAACAAAAATTTAACTAATGAAATAGAAGAATTAAAAAGACAGTTAAAAGAAGTAAAAGAGGAGAATGAAGAATTAAAGAGGAACAATAAAGACAACAAAGAGGCCGTAGCAAAGGAAGCACAGGGTTGGAAAAAAATCCAGAAAAACAGTTAAGTTGCATTTACTGACATAATTAAACAGCAATTGAAAGAACAAACTGAAGACAGTTATCAAAGTGATGAGACAGAAGGAGAATATAATAAGAGACTTAGCAGATGAAAAGAAATGTATAATTATATTAGGAAAGGAAGAGAAACATAACCTAGATAGAACTTCACGAATCAATGAGGAAAAAGAAAAAAGTTTACTAGAATTAGTTCAGGAAGATGAACCTGAAATCATGAAACAAATTGAAGAGATGTATAGACTCGGAAAGTATAGTACAGAATATCTTAACAAAAACAGGGAAACTAGCAGCAAGTGTACAATATAAAAAGGTATGGATAAAAAGAGAAATGAATAAAGAGGAAAGAGAGGAAAAAATGAAGACATGAAGCTAAGGAAAAAAACGAGATGAGAACAGTTGGAAAAAAAAATTCTATTGGAGAGTAGTGAATATGAAAGTAAGGAAATACAACATACTAGAGAAAAACAAAAGGGAAACAGAATACAATGGAAGTGGCAGAAAACTAAGAGTGTCTTACACAAATATAGATGGATTAATAACAGGATTGAATGAGCTGAATGATTATCTGATGGAAAAAGAACCGGACATAATGGGAATTGTAGAAACGAAATTAAAAGGTCCACTACCACCCAACAGTGTAGGACATGATGCATATAATTATTGGAGTAGAAACGGAGACAAAGCAAGGGGATAGAGTTATGTTCCTGACTAAGAAGGATATAAACGTGAGGTGTGTCACATATGGAAAGAATACAGTAGAGATCATTATGATCAAAGTGGAAGACAGAGATAAGAAGAGTAGAAAGTTAGTGATAAATTATGTGCCTCCAAAAACAGCCTCGTGGGAAGAGAGTGAACTTAAAAGTATGTTAGAGGATACAAGGATAACATTAAATAAGATAATGGAAGATGGAGGAAGAATAGTTATGATGGGCAACTTTAATTGCAAAGAAGTCTGCTGTGAAGAGATGACAGTAAAGGGTGGAGACGGCTCATGGGGAAATGTTCTATTCGAGATGATTATTGAACATACAATGACACAGTGGATACAGGAGAACACTAGGTATAGAAATGAAGAAGAACCATCGAGACTAGACTTAATAATCACATCTGAACCGAGAATATAAAACACCAATAAGTAAAAGTGACCACATATTGATTGAACTGGAACTAAATGAGGAAAAATACATGAAAAGAAATGAACAATATAGAAAAGGAAGAATGATGTATGAAAAAACAAACTTTGATAAAATAAGAGAATTCTTTCAAAAAGAAAACTGGGAAGGAATATACAAAGAAGAAACAACAGTGGAAGAGAAATGGAATATTTTGACAAAAATTGATAAAAATAGGAGTGGAAAAGTATGTCCCAAGACGAAAACAAGAAAAAGAATATGTAAAGTGCTGGTACAACAAAAATTGTAGGGAGTTAAAAGACAAAAGAGACAAAGCTTGGAAGAAATGGAAGACAACCTGAAAAATGGAAAATATATATTTGTTATAGAAATTAATATGTACAAGCGTGCAGAGAGGAGAAGAGAAAATATGAAAAGATGTCATAGAAAAATGCAATGGGGGGACGGAAAGGGGGGGGTCGCCGATTTAATGAAGCGGCCTTGCTGTGGATGTGCTTTGTCTTGCGACACTGCTTCTGACCCAGGGTAGTGGACAAGGGGCAGGGATGACCGGTCATTCAGGAGGTGCTCAGATAAGAGGGAGGGTGGAGGGGTGTGGAGTGTATTGAGGGATGGAATGGGTGGAAATGATTTTATGCCTTTTTCTTTTTGGCTACCCTCCTTGTAAGGGGGAAAAAGCCTTTGTATATGTATGTATATAAACAACAAACTGAAAAATAAACAAGATTTGGAGAAATTAAGACAAGGAGGAGTTGAATACACAGAGGAAATATAAATGGTGGAAATTATGAACAAACATTTTAAATCCGTGTTTACAAGGGAGAACATACAACCTGAAGAGATTGAATGGAAAGAGAAAGTCCCTCCTATGAAAGAAATAGAAGTAACAAAGAATGAAATAATGAAACACTTGAGTAATCTTGATATCAAAAAATCGCATGGACCAGATGAAATAGCAAACTGGATTTTGAAAGAATGTAGGAATGAACTGACAGACAAAATACATAGCATAATAAACAGTTCCTTGAAAGAAGGAAAAGTTCCAGAAGATTGGAAAAAAAGCAAATATAGAACCTATATATAAAGGAGGAAATAAAGAAGACCCTACCAACTATAGACCAGTCTAACAAGTACAATAGCAAAAATTTGTGAAAGAATTATCAAAAGTAGATGGGTAAACTATTTAGAAAAAAACGTGCTAAATCCAAGGCAATTTGGATTCAGACAAGGACGATCATGCGTCACCAATTTAATGTTTCTATTCAAGGCTAATAGATATAATACAAGAAAGAGATGGATGGGCTGATTGTGCATTTCTAGACCTAAAAAAAGCTTTTGACAAAGTACCACATAAGAAGTTGCTTAAGAAATTAGAAACTGCAGGAGGAATACAGGGCAAACTGCTTAAATGGATGGAAGACTCTTTGCAAGGAAGAAAAATGAGAGTAGTGATAAGAGACAAACACTCAAAATGGGATGAAGTAATAAGTGGTGTTCCACAAGGAACAGTTCTGGCCCCAATAATGTTTGCTATATATATTAATGATATGGATGAAGAAATTAAAAGTTATATGAGCTTCTTTGCAGATGATGCAAAACTATTAAAAAAAGTGAACACGGAAGAAGATTGTGAATCACTACAGAGTGATCTAAATAAAGTATGGGAATGGAGTAGGAAGTGGGAGATGGAGTTCAACACAAAAGTGTAGTATAATGGAATTTGGAAAAAAGCAAAAGCAGAATAACAGGATCATATAAATTGGGAGAATAAGGAATAAAAAAAGTAGAAAATGAGAAGGACCTGTGAGTCATTGTTATGAATAATATGTCACCTGAGAAATATAAATAAGATTTTTGGAGAAACTTATAATCTAATAACAATCAAAGTGGCATTTACATACCTGGATGAAGAAATGGTGAAGAAAATTCTAATCACACTGATAAGACCAAGATTGGAATATGCAGCAATGATGTGGTCACCAAGTACAATAAAATGTATAAAAAAACTTGAAAGAATACAAAGAGCAATTACAAAATTGGCACCAACACTCTCAAAACTATCATATGAAGAGAGACTAGTAAAACTTGAACTAGACACTAGAGCAAAGAAGAGCGAGAGGAGATTTGATAGCTATTTACAGAATCATGAAAGGCATAGAAATTATTGAGAATCTGATAAAATGGGATGATAGAAATACAAGAGGACATGGAAAGAAAATCAAGAAAGACAGCTATAGAAGAGATCTGAAAAAGAACAGCTTTCCTCACAGAGTAATAGACAGTTGGAACAAGTTAGATGAGAAAGTGGTGTGTGCAAAAACAAAACATGATTTTAAAGATAGTTTAGATAAAATGAGATATGAAGACGGCACCCCACGAGCATAGCTCCCCTTCCCGTAAAATACAACTAGGTAAAATACACACACACACACACACACAGTTCAACGAATGGACGGCTTAGAAGACGTTCTGAAGAGAATTGAAGTTTGTGGATCCCAACGCAAAGAGAAGTGCCTATTGTATTTACAGGGTGGGGGGGAAATTGCTCGTGGAGTAGTAGGAAAGTAGGGAAAGAGGAAAGGGGGAGGGATTACTGAGGGAAATGGAAGGAAATGAGGAAGGAGTAGACTTGGCCCAGGCAGACAGGCGAAAGGTAAACAAAAGGCCTCCCGATGACGATGAAATGTCTAAGAAAAATGTAAAGATTAGAAGTATAGACAAGAGCAATACAGTAGAAAGTGATGAGAATATTTTCCAGGGATTTAAAGAGGGTGGGGGGGGACACAACCCCCCCCGACTGACAAGACTAGAAGAGAAGGTCGATAAGATGATCGAGGACTTGGAGCGTAGGTTCGGTCATGTTGACAGTATTATACGAAGAGTTGAAAAATTGGAAGAACTAGAGAGGGCGAACAAAAACTTAACTAAGGAAATTGAAGAATTAAAAAAACAGTTAAAAGAAGTAAAAGATGAGAATAAAGTCTTAAAGGAGAATAATAAGGAGAACAAGGAGGGTTGGAAAAAAATTCATGAAAATAGCAAGGTTGCATTCACTGACATAATCAGACAGCAAATGAATGAACAAACTGAAAACTCAGTTATTAAAGTGATGAGACAGAAGGAGAATATAGTAAGAGACATAGCAGACAAAAAGAAATGTATAATTATATTAGGAATGGAAGAGAAACATAACCCAGATAGAACCACAAGAATCAAAGAGGAAAATGAAAAAGTAAGAAATTTACTAGAATTAGTTCAGGAAGATGAACCAGAAATAATGAAACAAATCGAAGAGAAATTCAGGCTAGGGAAATATAGTACAGACAAGACCAGACCAATCAAGATTAAATTCAGGTCACAAACTACGGCTGAGAATATCTTATCCAAAACAGGGAAACTAGCAACAAGTGAACAATATAAAAAGGTATGGATAAAAAGGGAAATGAATAAAGAGGAAAGAGAGGAAGAAAAACAGAAAAGAGTTGAAGCAAAGGAAAAAAAACGAGATAAGAACAGAGTCGGAAAAAGAGAGATTCTATTGGAGAGTAGTGAATATGAAACTAAAGAAAGTCGACATACAAGAGAAAAACAAAAGGTAAACAGAGAACACAATGGAAGTGGCAGAAAACTAAGAGTGTCTTACACAAATATAGATGGATTAATAACAGGATTGAATGAACTGAATGATTATTTGAAAGAAAAAGAACCAGACATAATGGGAATTGTAGAAACAAAATTAAAAGGTCCACTACCACCCAACAGTGTAGGACATGCATATAATTATTGGATTAGAAACAGAGTGAAAAAGGAAGGGGATGGAGTTATGTTCCTGACTAAGAAGGATATAAACGTGAATGGTGTCACATATGGAAAGAATACAGTAGAGATGATAATGATGGAAGTAGAAGACAGAGATAAGAAGAACAGAAAGTTTGTGATAAATTATGTGCCCGCCCCCAAAAACAGCGTCATGGGAAGAGAGTGAACATAAAAGTATGTTAGAGGACACAAAGATAACATTAAACAAGATAATGGAAGAGGGAGGAAAAATAGTTATGATGGGCGAGTTTAATTGCAAAGAAATCTGCTGGGAAGAAATGACAGTAAAGGGTGGAGACGGCTCATGGGGAAACGCTCTACTCGAGATGGTTACTGACCATACAATGGCACAATGGATACAGGAGAACACTAGATATAGAAATGAAGAGCCATCGAAACTAGACCTAGTAATTACATCCAAACCTAGAATAGTGGACAAAATTGAATATAAAACACCAATAAGTAAAAGTGACCACATATTGATTGAACTGGAACTTAATGAAGAAAAATATATGAAAAGAAATGAACAATACAGAAAAGGAAGAATGATGTATGAAAAAACAAACTGATAAAATAAGAGAATTCTTTCAAAAGGAAAACTGGGAAGAAATATACAAAGAAGAAACAACAGAAGAGAGATGGAATATTTTGACAAAAATTTACAAAAAAGGAGTGGAAAAGTATGTCCCAAGACAAAAACAAGAAAAAGAATATGTAAAATGCTGGTACAACAAAAGCTGTAGGGAGTTAAAAGACAAAAGAGACAAAGCCTGGACCAGATGGAAAAAAGACAGAAGACCTGAAAAATGGAAAATATATACCTGCTATAGAAATGAATATGTACAAATGTGCAGAGAGGAAAAGAGAAAATATGAAAGATATCATAGAAAAGTGTAAAGATCAACCGAAACTATTCTACAGATTTGTAAACAAACTGAAAAACAAACAAGACTTGGAGAAATTAAGACAAGAGGGAGTTGAATACACTGAGGAAATGGAAATGGCGGAAATTATGAACAAACATTTTAAATCAGTGTTTACAAGGGAGAACATACAACCTGAAGAGAACGAATGGAAAGAGAAAGTCCCCCCCTATGGAAGAAATAGAAGTAACAAAGAATGAAATATTAACACAATTGAGTAATCTTGATGTCAGAAAATCACATGGACCAGGTGAAATAGCAAACTGGATACTAAAAGAATGCAGTAATGAACTGGGGTATTGGCTGCTTGTTATTGTGGCAAAGTAGCATGCAGTTGATACTTTAGGGTCTATATGGGGTGCCCCTACGGACCAGAGCCACACATCATTTTGTCTATGATAGAAGAAATTCTGTTCATAGAGAAATGATGACACTTTTATACTACGACTGTCCCTCCGTTATGCTGTCCCCCAACCCCTTGTTGCTGTCCTGTACCATTTCTCTGAGTATTCTCTTTCTATGATGGGGGAATTCCCTGTGGTGGGGTAAAAGAATACTGCCACCAAGTTTCCCACTTGGATCGTAAGAGGCGAGAAGAAAGGGACGGGGAGAGGGACTAGGCATCCTTCTCCCTGTAGCCCCAAGGGGCAGATTCCTAAAAAGAAAAGGAAAGGCATAAGGGGTGCTGGAGGGCCTCGGGCCAGCACCCTAAGGTTTGGGTCTTTTAATGTTCGTGGATGTGGTACAGATGAGAGTAAAAGGGAAGAGATAGGTAGTATGTTTGTGAGAAGAAAGATGTATGTGTTGGCTTTGAGTGAAACTAAGTTGAAAGGGAAGGGTGAGTGTAAGTTTGGGAGTGTAAGTGGGAGGTTATCAGGAGTGAAGAGAGGGCGAGGGAGGGAAGGGGTGGCTATTCTAGTAAGTGAGGAGATAGGTAAACAGGTAGTGGAGTGGAAGGAGGTTTCCTCAAGGATAATGTGGATGAAGGTGAAACTGGGAAAGGAGATGTGGGTCTTTGTAAGTGCATATGGGCCTGGCAGTGAGAAGAGCATGGAAGAAAGGGAGGCCTTTTGGATAGATTTAAATGAGTGCATAGAAGATTTAGGAAGAAATGTCAATGTAATAGTACTGGGAGACCTTAATGCTAGGGTGGGAAATGGTCCAATCGATGGAGTGGTTGGGAAGTGTGGAGTTCCAGGAAAGAATCGTAGTGGAGAGTGGATGGTGGAAATGTGTCTAGAGAGTTGATGATAGCAAATACAGTGTTTCGGAAGAAAGTCAAGCATAAGTACACATGGGAGAGGGTGGTGGAGGGAAGGGTGGTAGATAGAGCGCTAATGGATTATGTAGTGGTAAATAGGATTATGATAGGAAGAGTTAAGGATGTACATGTGCTAAGGGGAGAGGGTGGGGGAATATCAGATCATTTTTTGGTGGAAGGTAAGCTGAGAGTGGAGGATAGATGGAGAAGGAGGAAAGGGACGAAAGGTAGGGAGGTTCTTAGAGTGAACTCCTTGAATGAAAAGGAAAAGGAGAAGGAGTACGAAAAGAAGCTGAAGGAGTGGGAGGGAGTAAAGGATAGAGCAGAGTTGGGTGTGGAGGAGGAATGGGGATGGTTCAAAGAGGGAGTCTTAAAGTGTGCAAGGATGGTGTGTGGAACAAGAAGGACAGGGGGAAATAGAAGATGAGGAAGCAAAGAAGGTTGTAGAAGAGAAGAAGCGAGCATTCACAGATTGGGTACAAAAGAGGACAGGGGTGTCATATGAGACGTACAAAGAAAAGAAAAGAGAAGTAAAGCAAAAGGTAAAGGAGGCAAAGAGGAGAGCAGATGTGAAATGGGGTAGGAGTATGACAGAAAATTTTGAAAGTAATAAAAAGATGTTTTGGAAAGAAATTAAGAGAGGAAGAGGAGGCGAATTGAGTAGAGAAGAAAAGGTAAAAGGTACAGATGGAGAGATGATAATGGAAGAGATGGCAGTGAGGGGAAGATGGGCAGAATATTTTAGGGAGTTGCTGAATGTGAAGGAGGATAGGGAAGGAAAGATAGCTGCAGTGGGAAATGCGAAGAAAATGAGTGAGGAGAATGGAGGAGAAATAAAGAAGGACGAGGTGAAGGCAGTTGTAAAGATGATGAAAGCAGGTAAGGCACCTGGTCTGGATGGATGCCATGCAGAATGTCTGAAAAAGGGAGGTACAGTGATGTTGGACTGGTTGGTGAGGTTATTTAATGTTTGCTGGAGAGAGGGTAGAGTACCGGAGGACTGGAGAAGTGCCTGTATAGTTCCTCTTTACAAGGGAAAAGGGGACAAGTGTGAATGTAGTAATTTCAGAGGGATTAGCCTGTTGAGTGTAGTAGGGAAGGCTTATGGGAGGATCTTAATTGAGAGGATTAGGAGAGGAACAGTGGATTTAGGACGGGTAGAGGTTGTATAGATCAGATCTTTGTGGTAAGACAGATATGTGAGAAAGCTATAGGAAAGGTGAAGGATGTTTTTTGGGCTTTTATGGATCTGGAAAAGGCTTATGATAGGGTAGACAGAAAGGCACTTTGGGAGGTTATGCAGATTTATGGGATAGGAGGAAAGCTTTTGGGAGCTGTCAAGAGTTTTTATGAGAGTAGTAGAGCATGTGTTAGGATTAGAAATGGAGAGAGTGAGTGGTTTGAAGTAAAGGTGGGACTTCGTCAAGGATGCGTTATGTCGCCCTGGCTGTTCAACTTATACATGGATGGGGTGGTGCGAGAGGTGAATGCTAGGGTAGTGAGTCAGGGATTGGAGATGGTTAAAGAAAATGGAGAAAAGTGGGAGGTGAGCCAGCTGTTGTTTGCGGACGACACTGCGCTTGTGGCAGGGTCAGAGGAGGGATTGAGGAAGCTGGTGGCAGAGTTTGGGAGAGTATGTGATAGAAGAAAGCTAAAGATAAATGTGGGTAAAAGTAAGGTGATGAGATGTACAAGGGGTGAAAGTGGCAGTAGACTGGAAGTGAACATTAAGGGAGAGCGACTGGAGGAAGTGGATAGTTTTAGATACTTGGGTGCAAGTGTAGCAGGAAAAGGTGGAGTGAAGGTGGAGGTAGAATGTAGATTGAGAGAAGCGAGTAAATGCCTTGGTGGTTTAAAGAGTGTAATGAGGAATAGACATTTGGGAATGGATGCGAAGAGGAGACTGTATGAAGGAGTGATTGTGCCAACAGCACTGTATGGGGCAGAAACGTGGAACATAAGAGAAGAAGAGAGAAGGAGTTTGAATGTGTTTGAGATGAGGTGTCTGAGAAGTATGGTGGGGGTTACTAGGCTAGATAGAGTGAGAAATGAGGAGGTGAGGAGGAGAACGGGTGAAAAAGGATTTGGGAGATAGGGTTGATGAAAGAGTATTAGGATGGTTTGGACACATGGAAAGAATGAGTGAAGAAAGACTAGTAAAAGAGGTATGGAAGGCAGATGTGGAGGGAGTGAACATGAGGGGACGTCCTAGGATGAGGTGGATGGATGGGGTGAAGGGGGCTTTGGGGAAGAGGGGAATGTCTGTTGAGGAAGGAAGGGAGAGGACGGAAGACAGAGGTGAGTGGAGAATGGTTGTATATGGATGGTGTTGTGACTGCATGAGGAGGAATGGGTGGGGGGTGGGGTAGTATGTGTGAGTAAATTTTGACGCAGCCCGAAGGGATTTCTTCCCGTCCTCGCCTTATATGCAAAGGGGGACGGAGAGGGGGGGTCGCCGATTAAATGAAGCGGCCTGGCTGTGGATGTACTGTGTCTTGTGACACTGCTTCTGACCCAGGGCGGTGGGCAGGGTGCAGGGATCCCGTCATCCAGGAGGTGCTCAGATGAGAGGAAGGGTGGGAGGGGTGTGGAGTGTATTTAGGGATGAAATGGGTGGGAGTGTTTTTATGCCTTTCCCTTTTTGGCTACCTCCCTTGGAAGGGGGAAAAAGCCTTGGTATATGTATGTATGTACTAGATAGTTCCTTGAAAGAAGGAAAAGTTCCAGAAGATTGGAAAAAAGCAAATATGGTACCTATATACAAAGGAGGAAATAAAGAAGAACCTACCAACTATAGACCAGTCTCTCTAACAAGTACAATAGCAAAAATTTGTGAAAGAATTATCAAAAGTAGATGGGTAAAATATTTAGAAAAAAACAGTGTTAAATCCAAGGCAATTTGGATTCAGACAAGGACGATCATGCGCCACCAATTTAATATGTTTCTATTCAAGGCTAATAGATATAATACAGGAAAGAGATGGATGGGCGGACTGTGCATTTTTAGATCTAAAGAAAGCTTTTGACAAAGTACCACATAAGAAGTTGCTTAAGAAATTAGAAACTGAAGGAGGAATACAGGGCAAACTACTAAATTGGATGGAGGACTTTTTGCAAGAAAGAAAAATGAGAGTAGTGATAAGAAACCAACACTCAAAATGGGATGAAGTAATAAGCGGTGTTCCGCAGGGAACAGTTCTGGCCCCAATAATGTTTGCTATATATATTAATGATATGGATGAAGGAATAGAAAGCTATATGAGCTTCTTTGCAGATGATGCAAAACTACTGAAAAGAGTGAAAACTGAAGAAGATTGTGAATTACTACAGAGAGATCTAAATAAGGTACAAGAATGGAGTAGGAAATGGGAGATGGAGTTCAATACAAAAAAGTGTAGTAAAATGGAATTTGGAAAAAGCAAAAACAGAATAACAGGAGCATATAAATTGGGAGAAGAAGGAATAAAAAAAGTAGAAAATGAGAAGGACCTGTGAGTTATTGTTATGAATAATATGTCACCTGAGAAACATATAAATAAGATTTTTGGAGAGACTTATAATCTAATAAGAACAATCAAAGTTGCATTTACATACCTGGATGAAGAAATGGTGAAGAAAATCCTAATCACCCTGATAAGACCAAGATTGGAATATGCAGCAACGATATGGTCACCAAGTACAAAAAAAAAGTATAAAATAACTTGAAAGAATACAAAGAGCAATTACAAAATTGGCACCAACACTCTCAAAACTATCATATGAAGAGAGACTAGAAAAACTTGAACTACAGACACTAGAGCAAAGAAGAGAGAGAGGAGATTTGATAGCTATTTACAGAATCATGAAAGGCATAGAAATTACTGACAGAGAGAATCTGATAAAATGGGATGACAGAAATACTAGAGGACACAGAAAGAAAATAAAAAAAGACGGCTATAGAAGAGATTTGAAAAAGAACAGCTTTCCTCACAGAGTAATAGACAGTTGGAACAAGTTAGATGAGAAAGTGGTGTGTGCAAAAACAATACATGAATTTAAAAATAGTTTTGATAAAATGAGATATGAAGACAGGACCCCACGAGCATAGCTCCCCTTCCCGTAAAATACAACTAGGTAAATACACACACATATTTGTGTGTGTTGTGTTGTGTGTGCACATTTTTTGAAGATTAGTTGATATATAATGTATCATGAATTTGTTTGAATAGAGTTAAGTCCACCCTGGAAACAAATGTGGTACCCGGATTTGGGATGTGTTCAGCATGGAAGACATGCAAGTTCTGGTCATGATCTAACTGGGAAGCTTGCATGATTTTACAACAAAATATAATCTAATTTCCAAGAGTGTGTTTCCTGCCTCATTTATTTATTTAAGGGCTTGTTTATCTTTTATTGAAAATAAACAAGGTAGACGTACTAACTGTTGCAAACAAGTGTCAATATAGCCTCACTTTACAGGAAAGGGGTTGAAGGGTGCACTTTTTATTTATCAATTATTATTTTTGTTTTATTTTTATGATTATTTTTAATTTCTTATGAGAACATTTTATTACTGCTATTAAGTCATGTAGGCATATTAGTGCTAGGTTACGAAGCACAATTTTAGTTGTACTGATTACTTATGCTACATTTCAATAAGAAATTGCATTCAATTTCTGCTGTATCACTTGGTATACAGTGATCCCTCGCTACCTTGCGGTTCAACTATCGTGGATTCACGACTTCACGGATTTTTAGAATATGGAAAATATATTGTGGAGTTACTAGAAAATTCTAAAAAAGAATCGCGGTGTATGAACACCTAAAATTTTTCATTAAATCCATTAAAATATTAATAATAAATATTTCCTATTCTAGGAACAACAAAACAAGCGTAAAATAGCAAAAAATGCATATACAGGGGTATTTGAACTTGTAACTCGCATGACAAAAAAAAATCTAGAATGCGATGTGCATAGTACCCGCGTATCCTGTTCTTGAGAAAACTCAAAGCGTACCATCTTGGTGACAAAGTGCGTTGTAAGCCGGGCTGTGATTGGTGCAATGGAGAGAGATGACAAATCACAGCTTTCTGTTTTGTAATCTGGCCTGTGATTGGTGCTTTGACCGATACTCAGATCTAGAGGATCTTCCCTTGTTTATCTCTTGTGGCCATTTCACTTCAAGCTTTCTCACAGAGTGGTTCACTGTACTACTTTATGCTTTTTTTTTATGGGGGGGGGGTGAACTTTGTGTTTTCATCCCCTGCAATGGCTCCCAGGTGTGCTGCTTCTTTCAAGGCTGGTACTGAGCTTAAACGCAAACAAAGAATGATGACAACTGCTGAGAAGGTGAAACTTCTGAATATGTTCAAGGAAGGGGGAACTTTTGCTGCCGTAGCCCGCCATTTTAGCGTGAACGAATCTACCATTCACTACATCAAGAAGGAAGACGGCTGCCGTTACCTTTAACAATTCGGTGAAGAAAGTGGTTAAGGCTAGTAATAAAACTATCATCCATATGGAAGCTGCTTTGGCTGTATGGATAGCCGACTGCTGAACATCCAAACAAAGGCTAGGAGCCTGTACGAGAATTTCGCTGCTAAGGAACCTGAGGACAACAGTGGCGACCGCAAAGAAGAGGAAGAAGATGACAACGACATAGAATATCCACAACCAGGGACGTCCAGTGATTCACAACCTAAAAAATGTCATTTTTCTGCTAGCAAAGGGTGGTTTGCTAAATTTCAGAAACACTTTGGCATAAAAAGCGTTTCCATACATGGCGAAGCTGCTTCTGCTGACACGAGCGCTGCTGAAACATAAGTGAATGAAACTTTTAAGAATATTATCTCCGAAGGTGGATATAAGCCCAAACAAGTTTTTTAATGGACAAGACAGGCTTTTTTTATTTTTTATTTTTAAAGAATGCGGTCGCAAACTTTCCTGTTCAAAGAGGAAGTAAAAGCCTCTGGCTTTAAAGCATACAAGGATCGTGTGACCCTTGTGATGTGTGGCAATGCTGCATTTTTTGTTGTTAAAGCCAGGACTTATTTACAAGTCACCCAAGGGCTTTAAAAAAAAAAACAAGAATCTGCTACCTGTACATTGGATGCACAATCCAAAGACATGGATAACGAAGATGCTGAGCTTCGACTGGTTCCACCAGTGTTTTATCCTGCAAGTCAAGGTGTATCTATTAGAGAAGGGCTTGCCATTCGAAATCCTTCTCCTTATGGATAACGCTGGTGGCCACGCTACTGATATGTCGCATGAGGGCATTCAGATTGAGTTCCTGGCGGCCAACACTATGTCACTTATTCAACCAATGGACCAGGGAGTTATCAGGTCGTTCAAGGGCCTATACACGAGGAATGTTCTGGCGAACCTTGTTGCTTCTATGGACGCCGTCCAAGAAGACGAAGACGAAAATTTTAACTTGGAGGCTTACTGGTGGCAGTACGCAATTGCTACGTGCCTCCAAAATATCCAGAAGCCATTGCTAGAAATGAAGCCTGCCACCATTAACGTGAGCTGGAAGTTGTGGCCTGAGGTTATTTACGACGACAAGGGATTTACACCTGCTGAAATCTAACACTCCACAGTACAGAAAGCTTTGCAATTGGCTGCGATCATTGGAGGTGACAGCTTTGCAGATATTGACGAGTTTTTAGACTGCCACTCCCAGCCGCTAACCAGCGCAGACCTCAAAGACTTGACAAAGTGTACCAGCGAAGAAGAAAATGCAGCAAGAAACTGAAGTTGTTGTTGACCAAACTGGCTTGGCTTTGGAAGTTGGGGGCGAGGGAGTATTTGTGAATGATATTTTGATGCAGCCTGAAGGAATTTCTCCCCATCATCTATTGTTCTACATGAGGGGACAGAGGGGGGGGGGTTGCCTATTAGATGAAGTAGCCTTGCCGTGGATGGGCTGTGTCTTGCCATATTGCTGCTGACCCAAGGCAATGGGTGAGATGCAGGGATGACCCATCATCCAGGAGGAGCCCAGAAAAGAGAGGTGTGTGTTGAATGGGAGTAGAGTATGTGGGGATGAAATGGGTGGGAGTTGCCTTTGACTTTGGCTGCTTCTCTTGTAAGGAGGTAAAAGCTCTTGGTATATGTATGTATGAACAAGGTGGAGAAAGTAATGTTTTCTGAATGGGGTGAGTAATTTGTTTCCCTGGTGCACCACAGAGACACCAGTGACGGACTATTAACTGTACCAAGCTGCATGGCAGTGTAATTTTTTATTGGATTGGAGTATAGGAGCCTCATAAGTGGCTTCATTTGGTTTAGTCTTTGTTGGCTATGAGTAAATGAAGTAGTTATATTTGGAGCTTTTATTAACTGTGGTGAAAAATAATGTACTGTATTCATTGGGAAATTAACCAAAATGCAAAAAATTATCACTTGTACCATGCAAAACATACATATACCAAGGCTTTTTCCCCCTTACAAGGGAGATAGCCAAAAAGGGAAAGGCATAAAATCATTTCCACCCATTCCATCCCTGAAAACACTCCACACCCCTCTACCCTCCCTCTTATCTGAGCACCTCCTGGATGATGGGTCATCCCTGCACCTTGTCCACTGCCCTGGGTCATCCCTGCACCTTGTCCACTGCCCTGGGTCATCCCTGCACCTTGTCCACTGCCCTGGGTCATCCCTGCACCTTGTCCACTGCCCTGGGTCAGAAGCAGTGTCGCAAGACACAGCACATCCACAGCAAGGCCGCTTCATTAAATCGGCGACCCCCCCTCTCCGTCCCCCCATTGCATAAAAGGAGAGGGCGGGGAGACATTCCTTTGGGCTGCGTCAACATTTGCTCACACATACTACCTCACCCCCCATTCCACCTCATGCAATCACAACATCATCCATATACAACCATTCTCCATTCACCCGTCTTCTGTCCAATCCCGTCCTTCCTCAACAGACATTCCCCTCTTCCCCAAAGCCCCCTTCACCCCATCCATCCACCTAATCCTAGGACGTCCCCTCATGTTCACTCCCTCCACATCTGCCTTCCATACCTCTTTTACTAGTCTTTCTTCACTCATTCTTTCCATGTGTCCAAACCATCCTAATACTCTTTCATCAACCCTATCTCCCAACTCCTTTTCCACCCCTGGTCTCCTCCTCGCCTCCTCATTTCTCACTCTCTCTAGCCTAGTAACCCCCATCATACTTCTCAGACACCTCATCTCAAACACATTTAAACTCCTCTCTTCTTTTCTTATGTTCCATGTTTCTGCCCCATACCGTGCTGTTGGCACAATCACTCCTTCATACAGTCTCCTCTTAGCATCCATTCCCAAATGTCTATTCCTCATTACACTTTTAATCCACCAAGGCATTTACTTGCTTCTCTCAATCTACATTCTACCTCCACCTTCACTCCACCTTTTCCTGCCACATTTGCACCCAAGTATCCAAAACTATCCACTTCCTCCAGTCGCTCTCCCTTAACCCCTTCCATACTGTGCCGCATATGTAGGCGGCATGAGGAGCAAGTGGATACGCGAGCCTGCCATATTGGCATCTTGATTATATTTATTGTAGTTGCCCCTGCGTAATGACATACTCTCTAAACTGTCTTCACATTTTCTATGGTTATTCAAATTCACGGGTGAAAGAGAGAACGATCGATATAAGCGGTGACTATTTTATGATGTGAGTATTATTACGACACAAAATACGTCTGGCAGCTAATGCTGCCCGCGAGATTTTGGCCCGTACTGAAGAGGTTAATGCTCGCTTCCAGTCTACTGCCACTTTCACCCCTTGAACATCTCATCACCTTACTTTTACCCACATTTATCTTTGGCTTTCTTCTATCACATACTCTCCCAAACTCTGCCACCAACTTCCTCAATCCCTCCTCCGATCCTGCCACAAGCTTAGTGTCGTCCGCAAACAACAGCTGGCTCACCTCCCACTTTTCTCCATTTTCTTTAACCATCTCCAATCCCTGACCCACTACCCTTGCATGTACCTCTCGCACCACCCCATCCATGTATAAGTTGAACAGCCAGGGTGACATAACGCATACTTGACGAAGTCCCACCTTTACCGAGAACCACTCACTCTCTCCATTTCCAATCCTGACACAAGCTCTACTACCTTAAAAACTCTTGACAGCTCCCAGAAGCTTTCCTCCTATCCCATATATCTGTATAACCTCCCACAGTACCTTTCTGTCTACCCTATCATAAGCCTTTTCCAGATCCATAAAAGCCCAAAAAACATCCTTCACCTTTCCTATAGCTTTCTCACATATGTCTTACCACAAAGATCTGATCTACACAACCTCTACCTGTCCTAAATCCACACTGTCCCTCACCAATTACTCCTGTTCCTCTCTTAATCCTCTCATTCAAGATCCTCCCATAAGCCTTCTCAACTACACTTAACAAGCTAATCCCTCTGAAACTACTACATTCACACTTGTCCCCTTTTCCCTTGTAAAGAGGAACTATACAGGCACTCCTCCAGTCCTCTGGCACTCTACCCTTTCTCCAGCAAACATTAAATAACCTCACCAGCCAGTCCACCATCACTGTACCTCCCTTTTTCAGACATTCTGCATGGCATCCATCCAGACCATGTGCCTTACCTGCTTTCATCATCTTAACAACTGCCTTCACCTCATCCTTCCTTATTTCTCCTCCACTCTCCTCACACATCACTCATTTTCTTCGCATTTCCCACTGCAGCTATCTTTCCCTCCCTATCCTCCTTCACATTTAGCAACTCCCCAAAATATTCTGCCCATCTTCCCCTTACTGCCTTCTCTTCCATTATCATCTCTCCATCTGCACCTTTTACCTTTTCTTCTCTACTTGATTTGCCTCCTCTTCCTCTCTTAATTTCTTTCCAAAACATCTTTTTATTACTTTCAACATTTTCTGTCATACTCTTACCCCATTTCACATCTGCTCTCCTCTTTGCCTCCTTTACCTTTTGCTTTACTTCTCTTTTCTTTTCTTTGTACCTCTCGTATGACTCCCTCGTCCTATTTTGTAACCAATCTGTGAAAGCTCGCTTCTTCTCTTCTACAACCTTTTGTTTCCTCATCCCACCATTCACTACTCTTTCTTCTCTTTCCCCCTGTCCTTCTGATTCCACACATCATCCTTGCACACTTTGACTCCCTCCTTGAACCATCCCCATTCCTCCTCCACACCCAGCTCCACTCTATCCTTTACTCCCTCCCACGCCTCCTTCAGCTTCTTTTCGTTAAAAAAAAAAAAAAAAAAAAAAAAAAACAGATGAAGAAACTATTCAGGACTGACAGTAAAACTCAATATTCCACCAAACCCCACCTGATATCGAGTTCACAAGAAAAATCCCTTTTGGGTGAAGCAAGAACCACACTGGCATGCTTACATTTGGGACACCATCTAAAATAGGCCTGGCCCCAGAATCATGCGGTCCTAGAGGAAAACGTTACACAGATGACCTGAACATGTGACCTGACCTGTGAGACTGGCCATTGCCAGATAACTGGGCACTTTGAGCAATTGAATGAATGTAGGTTTTGTTTTATCTATAGTAATCTATTGGAAAGGGGTCTAGACTAAGGTCATATATGGTTTTTGTGATATTTGTGTTTGGAAGGAGGCCGAGTGGATTGTTATGCCCTTGTTACCTCTCCTAGTTTGCTTTCTGCACCTTGCCTGTTTCCTCTGCTCTTTCTCCTTCTCCTTAGTCTCTCTCTCTCTCTCTCTCTCTCTCTCTCTCTCTCTCTCTCTCTCTCTCTCTCTCTCTCTCTCTCTCTCCTTCCTTTCCTTCATTTCCTTCCTTTCCTTCCTTCCTTTCTTTCTTTCTTTCTTCCTTCCTTCCTTCCTTCCTTCCTTCCTTCCTTCCTTCCTTCCTTCCTACATCTGTGTACACTGGTGGCATAATTACAAGTGTGCAAATCTTGCACTCTTTGTTGTGGGTTTGAATCCCACACTCCTCTCAGGTTCCCAACAGTAACTGTTACCATGCCCCAAGAATCCAAGCACTTGAGCCAAAGGAGACTGCTTTAGTTGTAGCTATTTGCCTCCTGACATAAGTTCCTCACTTCACCCTTTCCCCCTTCTCTCCCCTCCTCTCCCCTCCTCTCCCTCCTCTCCCTCCTCTCCCCTCCTCTCTCTCCTCTCCCCTCCTCTCTCTCCTCTCCCCTCCTCTCTCTCCTCTCCCCTCCTCTCTCTCCTCTCCCACCTCTCCCCTCCCCTCCTCTCTCTCCTCTCCCACCTCTCCCCTCCCCTCCTCTCTCTCCTCTCCCACCTCTCCCCTCCTCTCCCACCTCTCCCCTCCTCTCCCACCTCTCCCCTCCTCTCCCACCTCTCCCACCTCTCCCCTCCTCTCCCACCTCTCCCCTCCTCTCCCACCTCTCCCCTCCTCCCCCACCTCTCCCCTCCTCCCCCACCTCTCCCCTCCTCCCCCACCTCTCCCCTCCCAATCTCCTTCCCCCTATCTCCGACCCCTGGGGCTAGGGGGTGTAGTATAGAATATAGCCCCCGCCACGTCGGCTGTGTGTCGTAAGAGGCGACTAATGCCGATCCCCAGGCGGGGCTCTTGTTTCCCCGCACAGGGCTTCCTCTTAAACTTCCTTTTCCACTCCTCTCTTCTCTTCCGCTTGCTGTTCCCTCCCTCCGACCTAATTTTCAGCTGCCCCTCTCAGTAGCGGCAAAAGAAAGCCCTATGGCGATGGCTAGTTACGATGGGGGCAGGAGAAGGTGATCTCTGGAAGCCTCTAGTCACGAACTACACATAGGCGGTGTGGGCAAGATAAATCGCTCTCATATTGGGATTGAGGCAACAGCACGGTTCGGTAGCTACCCACATGACTGAGCAGCCCTACTCAGGATCCACTCTGCTCACCCCACATGGGGAGGGGGTCTAGAAAAGGTGCCCCAAACATAGTTTGCCTCATAACCACCTGACTGGGGAACAGCCCCCAGTAAGGTCACCCTCACTGCGGTCAAGACAAACCCTTAACCACTTCAGTACGGAACTTAAATCTCGCGGGCAGCAGCCAATGCCAGCCGTACGACGTGTCGTAATAATACTCGCATCATAAAATATAGTCACTGCTTATATTGATCGTTCTCTCTTTCACCCGCGAATTTTGAAAACCACAGAGAATGGGATTCAGGGCACATTTGAGAGAATGTAAAAACACAGGGGCAACTACAATAAATATAATCAAGACGCCGATATGGCAGCGTCGCGAATCCACTTGTTCCTCATGACGCCTACGTGTGCGGCACCGTATGGAAGGGGTTAAGAGAAAACTCTCCTAACGCTGACGACCTATGCATGACCAAGGATATGAGCAAGGCCCCTACTGGTTCTAGAGATGAAAGTCCACAGTCTTTCATCACACTGGAACCCTATTCTGCTAAACCACAGCGGAAAAAAAAAATAAAGAAAAGTCTTTCCCCCCTCTAACTAATCCACGAGGACAATTGGGAGTTCTGCCTGGGATTTTTGAGTCCCATTATAATCAATATTTAACTTTATCCATGCCCAATGACAACCGCATTGACTCTAGACATTTTTGATGTCCATAGAGAAATTATCCAATGTATTGGCAGGTAACCCAAAATCATCCCCCAAAGTAGTGGATCACTTCTGATAGAGGTTAACTCTCTAGAAGAGAGCTCAAAATTGCAGAACATTGGAAAAGTTGCTGGGCATGAGGCAGATTGTACCCCCCACAAGACACTCAACCAGTGTAGAGGAGTTGTCTACTCCAAGGAACTGCTGAGGTTTTTTGAAGAAAAGCTCTTAACAGAGTTGAAATCCCAGCACGTTTCAAGTGTTTGCCGGATGAAATGAAAAGAAAATGGCACTCTTGTAGACCAACCTCTAATAATCTTAACATTTGACCTGCTTAATCTTCCATCATCAATATCTGCTGCTTGATATAAACTGAAGGTTAGATCATATATACCTTCACCAAGAAGATGTTACCACTGCCAAATGTTTGGTCATATATTCACCACATGTCGCAAGAAATTAGCAGGAACACCACCGATTTGTGTCAGTTGCAGTGAAAGCGAACATGGAGAATGTACGAAAACATCGAAATGTTTTGTCATGAAGAGCACCCAGCTTCCTCTAGATCTTGTGAAAAATATATACTAGAAAAACAAATCCTAAATATAAAGGTCAGAGAACATATTAGCTACTCTGAAGCAAGAAGAAAAGTGATTGATTCATTAAAACTTAATACTAAGACATACTCAGAAGCCCTTGGCAACAAATTACAGCCTACAGGCCACCTCACCACTAAAACACAACCTAATACGGATAAAATGGAGACCGATCAGTCACACCAGATAAGTGCAAACAATCAACCAACCGATCAGTTGACCAACTAACTTGCAATAAGCGAACACGGAGTTCAGACTCTTTGGATTGCCCAAGTGGCAAATTTCAGAATAGAGATTCTACAACAGCTGTATCCAAAATGCCATCTAACAACTCTTCCCATATTGGGGCCATGGGAGGCCCTACACCATCACCCAAGGGCCCAGATAGTGGCCCTCTTCCCACCCCTGAGAGGGGAGTGGGAAACCTTTCTCTCAACCTAGAAGGATCAACAGGAGATCCTTCTGTACCTATAGTGAAAGTAGTCCCTCCCCCAGTACCTGTAGGGCCACAGGGAAGTTCTACCACCTCTGGTAGACCTAAAGAAGGTCCTACTAAAATTAAACCTGGAATTCAATCATCTAAACCACCAAAACTTCCAATTAAAGCAGAGGTCCATTCAATCCCACAATCTAAGACCAAGAAGTCGGGTAACAACACCACCCGACATTCCCTGAACCATAGATAGATTCACTCCGCTCCAATGGAATTGCCAGGGACTAAGAGCCAAGTATGAGGAATTGAAACTGCTAATCCATGACCAGCAACCTAATATTATTTCCCTAAAGACTTCAAAGCATACCGTACTACATATGATCCAGATATTGGTATCCATGGGGGAAGCATGTTGTATATCTGTAAAGATATACCTCATGTTCCCATCCCTCTTCAGTCTCGATTGCAAGCTGTTGCGATACAAGCCGGCTTGAATTGCAGATATACAGTCTGCTCCCTATATCTACCACCAAGTACTAATATAACCAAAGATAGTCTGTTGAATCTTATTCAACAGTTACCTCAGCCATTCGTCATTATGGGTGACTTTAATGCTCCTCACCCATTATGGGGTGATGTTACCTCAGATCAGAAAGGAAATATAATTTCATCTATTTTGGAGCAGGACATTACTGTTTCAAATACTGGTGAACCTACTCATTATCACATTCAAACTGGCTCTACATCATGTATAGATTTATCGATCTGCAGCTCAAATTGTGCTTTGGACTTTGAATGGAAAGTCCTTGATGACTTATAAAGCAGTGATCACTATCCCACTGTATTGTATACACAGGAAGGTGCTCCTACAGATGGTATTCCTCGCTGGTGCACTGAAAAAGCCGACTGGACCAAGTTTGAAGAATTGAGTACTGTCCAGAACAGTATTGACAGTTTTTCTTCAGTAGAAGCTGCACTGGAGTACTTAAAATGACACACTCTACACTGCTGGTATTAATTCCATCCCAAAATCATCTGGAAAGTTTAGGAGATGCCCTGTACCATGGTGGTCTGACACCATACGAAATCTACATAGAGCAACACGAAGAGCTTTGACTAGATTACATTGCCATAGAAATGATGAGAATTTAGTTGCTTACCGTAAAAGCAGGGCATTACTTCGACGTACCATCAAAGAAGCAAAGCATCAGTCTTGGGCTAAATTTGTATCATCATTCAACTATAGAACACCGGCATCGATCGTTTGGAAAAACTTGAGAAAAATATCGGGGAAATACACCATTAGCCCTCCACCTGTTTTAAAATTAGATGGCTCTTTGGTCTTTGATCCTAAAGGTGTCAGTAATGCCTTAGCAAATCATTTTGCTAATGTATCTAAACCGGACAACAGCTCTCCTGGATATCAATACTGAATGAGAGAACAACGTAATATTGACTTCACTGCCCCTCATAAAGAATCCTAAAACCTCCCTTTCCCTGAAAAAGAATATGATTCAGCTTTGAACTCCTGCAGTGATACTTATCCAGGTCCTAAAGACATTACATATGCCATGTTGAAACATATATCTCCAGTAACTAAAGGTTTTATTCTTGCACTTCTTAATAGGATGTGGTTTGAACATTCGTTTCCCAGTGTTTGGGAAATGGGTATAATTTTACCTTTTCTTAAGCCTAATAAAGATGGTTCAATGCCATCAAATTACCGTCCTATTGCCCTCACATGCTGCATGTGCAAAATTTTAGAAAAAATGGTCAATGCATGACTAGTCTGGTATTTTGAACGAAACCACATCATATCTGATATTCAATGTGGTTTCCGTCGCATGCACTCCAATGCTGATGCCTTACTTCGACTAGAATCTTCGATTTGTAAAGCCTTTGTCTCTAAGCAACATCATATCAGTGTTTTCTTTGACTTAGAGAAAGCATATGATACCACATGGAAGCATGGTATTCTTAAGGCTGTACATGCTATTGGCATTCGAGGAGAAATGGCCTTTTTCATCAAGAACTTTTTAGCAAATCGTGTTTTTAGATTTAGAGTTGGGAACATCATATCTGAAATAAAACAACAGGAAGAAGGTGTACCTCAGGGGTGTGTTCTCAGTGTCACTCTCTTTAGTTTAGCTATAAATGGGGTGACATCTGTGATTCCTCCTGATATACTTGCCACCCTTTTTGTAGATGACCTCCATTTCTTTTAGAGCTAGTAACATGGCAATAGCTGAAAGAAAACTACAACTGCATCAATAAAATAGTTTCATGGGCTGATAATAATGGTTTTAAATTTTCACCCAGCAAAACTGTCGTCTTACATTTCTGCCGACTAAGAAGTCTGCATCCTGACCCTACTATTTGGTTAAAGGATGACCAGATTCCTTGTGTTGAGGAAACCAGGTTTTTAGGACTTATTTTTGATAAGCACCTTTCTTGGGTACCCTACCTGAAAACCCTGAAGACACGATATCTAGAGACAATGCAAATTTTAAAAGTTTTAGCACATACCTCATGGGGCGCTGACCGCAGAACAATTTTACGGTTACAGCATTCCCTTATTTTATCGAAACTATCGTATGGATGCGAGTTTTACTCCTTGACCACTTCATCCAGACTAAAAAGTTTGGATACGATACACCACAGTGGAGTTCGTTTGGCCACAGGTGCTCTCAAGTCTTCCCCAATACCAAGTTTATTAGTTGATGCAGAGTAAATGTCGTTAGATCTTATTCGCCAGACCTCATCTATTAGATACTGGCATAGACTGCAGAGGCTTCCCAACTCTCACTTTTAGAACAGCTCAAGCAGATTTTAACAGCACTTGTTTCAACAATCACCCCAGACTTCCAAAGCCTTTTGGATACCGGATGAAAAGGATTTTAGAGGACATGAATCTTCCCAAGATTCCCATCCTCCCTTTTAAATATTCGGTTGTTCCCCCATGGAGACTGCCCACAGTATCTTTCTGTAAATATTTTAACGATTGTAAGCGTGATTTCAAGGATTATGAACTACGCAATGCTTTTTTAGAACATTCTTTTAGTCACCAACCCTCTGTGTTTGTTTTTACTGATGGCTCCAAAACTAGCGCTGGCGTTGGTTTTGGAATATTCTCAAATGATTTTAATCGTAAGGGTACCTTGCCTGATACAGCATCTAATTTCACTGCCAAACTGACTGGAATACTGTCCGCCGTGGAGATTATATCCTCCATGAAAAAGAGAGCCAAATGTTTTAAAATTTTTAGTGACTCGAAGAGTGTCTTGCAGTCTCTAGAACAATTCAACTCAAGGCACCCAATAGTTTTAAAGATCTTAGAATGGCTTTTTTTAATCGAGAGTCGAGGTAATGAAATATACTTCTGAGCACTGGGTTCCAGCACATGTCGGAGTACCATGAAATGAACAGGCCGATAAATTGCCCAAGGAAGCCGCTCTCTCACCCTTACCTCGCTTACGGCCTATACCTTATGAAGATTATATCCCTCTAATCAAAGCCGAGATCTCATCTCTTTGGCAGTTCCAATGGGATCTTGAGGCTGGTAACAAGATGAGAGAGATTACTTATACTATTCATCCTTGGTCTTATAAATTGCTGAACAGAAAACAGGAAGTAACCCTTTGCCGGTTGAGGATTGGTCATTCTAGATTATCCCATGGCTTTCTTATGGAGGGCAGTCCTCCTCCATTTTGTAATGATTGTCTTGTTCCTATGACCATTAGACACATTATAGTGGAATGCCCCAGTTATGATGAAGAAAGACAATATTTGTCAAAACACAGAGATGAAGGAGATCTGTCCCTTTGAAATGTTCTGGGATGTAACTGCAATATAAATTCTATTTTTGATTTTCTTAGTGCTATTGGTCTTCTCAATGATCTTTAGATTTCAATCTTTTTTTATTTTATTTATTTCTTAAGCTTTTTACCACTTCCTTTTCTTAATCATAAATACTATGGCGTCAATGACCATTGATGTTGCGACGCTAGATTTATCCCAATTATTCATTCATTCCCCCTATCTCCCCCATATTCCCCTCTCCTCCCAATCTCCTTCCCCCTTTCTCCCCCATATTCCCCTCTCTCCTCCCTTCCCCACTCCTCCCTTCTTCCAGACTCCTTTCTCCTGCTTCAACTGTTTACCATTTCTTCCCCTCCCCCTTCTCCCCCCATCTACTCTTCCCCTTCCTTTCTCCCCCCTTTTTCGCCTCTATCCTCCTTCTTCCCCCTCAACTCCCCTCCTCCCATTTCATTCTTCCTCTTCAGCTGCACAGGTTGTCTGTCATTAATCAAACAAAATTTATTCAAAATTTCAGTAAAGGTTCCTCAATACAGGGCATTTTGTATAAAACTAACCCTTGTATATATTTTATTTATTAGCTGTCACTGTACTTGTTTTAAGCCATACTCTCATCTGTAGATGTGAGCCCCCCCCCCAAAAAAAAAAAAAATAATAAATGAATAAATAAATAAATAAAAATAAGAGCCACATTGGCATAGTAGTGCTCATGGCACCAGCATTGAAATTGTTTCAGTACAGAGTAGGCCTGGCCACAGATTCATATTGCCTCAAATGCACCACACAAAGACACAAAACACCTTATACCACATGCCCCTCACTAACAAACCATGGCATAGGTTGACACAATGACTTCCTGTCAACCCCATCATGCCTTCTTCAAATCAATAAAGACATTTTGTAAAAACTTACCTGCCCTAAAGTGAAAGTTTGATCCATGCAACCTCTTTTCTATCTCCCTCTACCTCGTCTTTCTTGCACTCTCTCCCTCGCTGCTCCTCTCTCCCCCTCCCTCCCTTCCTTCAACTCCATTTTCTTCTCTGCCGCATCTGTTTCTCTCAATCCTCTCAACACCTATATGCCTTACCAACTACTCTTACTGATCCCCTAAAACTACTATATTCATATGTCTTATTTCCTTCGTATAGTGGAAATATACATGTATTCCAGTCTACAGGCACATTCTCCTTTATTATGCTTATATTGAACCTCACAAGCCAATCTGTTAACTGTTTCTCACTCCATGTATCGTTCATCTAACCTAGGTGCCTCACCTGCTTTCATCAAAGGATTACGAAGGTGGAGCATGCCGACAACAGACCTTTTGGTCCATAACTAGGTTGGATGGGAAAAAAACAACAAAAATAAAATAAATGATAAAATGAAATTTATAATGCTAAGCTAGATAGAGTGAGAAATGAGGAGGTGAGGAGGAGAACAGGGGTGGAAGGGGAGCTGGGAGATAGGGTTGATGAAAGAATATTAGGATGGTTTGGACACATGGAAAGAATGAGTGAAGAAAGACTAGTAAAAGAGGTATGGAAGGCAGATGTGGAGGGAGTGAACATGAGGGGACGTCCTAGGATGAGGTGGATGGATGGGGTGAAGGGGGCTTTGGGGAAGAGGGGAATGTCTGTTGAGGAAGGACAGGAGAGGACAGAAGAATGGTTGTATATGGATGATGATGTGATTGCATTGCATGAGGTGGAATGGGGGGTGAGGTAGTATGTGTGAGAAAAATTTGACGCATCCCGAAAGGATTTCTCCCCGTCTTCTCCTTTTATGCAATTGGGGGATGGAGAGGGCGGGTCGCCGATTTAATGAAGCGGCCTTGCTGTGGATGTGCTGTGTCTTGCGACACTGCTTCTGACCCAGGGCAGTGGACAAGGTGCAGGGATGACCCGTCAACCAGGAGGTGCATAAATGGGAGGATAGAGGGGTGTGGAGTGTATTCAGGGATGGAATGGGTGGAAATGATTTTATGCCTTTTCCTTTTTGGCTACCTCCCTTGTAAGAGGGAAAAAGCCTTGGTATATGTATGTATGTATAAATAATAAATGCATAGGCATAGTTAATATACAAACAGGTAAATAGTAAATGTTAATAAATTGACAAATAATAAATAAAAATCAAGCAAGTAATAAACAGACAAATAATAAAAAATAAATTATATAAAATAAATGGCAGTTATTACAGCATCTTGCTTTTATGTTTAAACAAATCTTAAAGCTCTGAACTGAACTAAATTGCATTGCCTCTGCCCTTTCAATGTTCTTTGTATCTTGCCTCTCCCTTCACCCTTTCCTCTCTTCAGCACTGCCATTCCCCTCACACTTGTATCTTCCTTCTAAGATATTTTTATTCCCAAAATTCTTTCAAACTACACCATTTTAAATTTATGCCCATTTTTGCTTCCCTCACTTTGATTTGTTTTTCCTCTTTACCACACATGGGCTTGCCAAGTTCTACTTGGCAACCAATCCTTGTAAGCTTGCTTTGCTTCCCCCACTTCCTCTCCTATTTATTCCCATCCCACTCATCCCACATACAGTCTTTGTGCACTTCATCACTTCCTCCTTGAAACATACTCATTCTCCAACACATGTTACTCCCTTATCTCTCCACCTCCCACACATTTCTCAGCTTCTGGTATTATTTCTCGCTTAATTTGTTTACCCATAGCACTTCAACCTCCCTTTTACTCTTCCACATTTCCCAGTTTTCCTTCTACCAGGTAATGATATGACAGTCCCTTGCTCTCTCCTTTGAAAATGCTAATTGCCAGAATTCTTCCAGTCCTCCCTTTTGGAAACAGTATTACCCCCTGAAACATCCTTTCCCACTTGCATTTATGCTTCACCATAATCAGCTATTTTTGAACATCACAAAAGTAAGGTGATGAAATGTGCAAGGGGAGAATGTGATGTGTTGGAGGTAAGTCTTAGGAAAGATGCTTGAGGAAGTGAAAAGCTTGTAAGTATTTAGTCACATGTAGCATGGAATGGAGGTGTGTGGAGTGAAACTATAGACTAGGAAGTAAGTAAATGTCTTGGGAATCAAAAGAGAAATAGGTACAGAGCATAAAGTTTCATTGCTAGGACGGTTATGAATAGAAATGCAGAGGTAATTATCAAACTGTCTAGAGTTAGACCCATCCTTGACTATGAGTTACAGTTTTGGTCTCTGTCTTATAGAATGGACATCAATTCATGAGATCAGTACAGAGGATGATCAAAATGATACATGGGCTCAGAAATTTACCATATGAAGAGAGGCTTAGGCACCTTAACTTACACTCTCTGGATAGACGCAGTGTGTGGAGTGATCTAATAGAGGTGTTTAACCCTGTGTTGGTCACCTGGGGTTTCCAAACATGGATAGTCACATGAGGTGTTTGCACACACCAGTACAAAAATGTTTATATTATTATGTAAAATACAGTAATATCGAGAGTTTGGGAGAGTATGTGATAGAAGAAAGCTAAAGATAAATGTGGGTAAAAGTAAGGTGAAGAGATGTACAAGGGGTGAAAGTGGCAGTAGACTGGAAGTGAGCATTAGGGGAGAGCGACTGGAGGAAGTGGATAGTTTTAGATACTAGGTTGCAAATGTGGCAGGAAAAGGTGGAGTGAAGGTGGAGGTAGAATGTAGTTTGAGAGAAGCGAGTAAATGCCTTGGTGGATTAAAGAGTGTAATGAGGAATAGACCTTTGGGTATAGATGCTAAGAGGAGACTGTATGAAAGAGTGATTGTGCCAACAGCACTATATAGGGCAGAAACATGGAACGTAAGAGAGGAAGAGAGAAGGATTTTGAATGTTTGAGATGAAGTGTCTGAGAAGTATGATGGGGGTTACTAGGCTAGATAGAGTGAGAAATGAGGAGGTGAGGAGGAGAACAGGGTTGGAAAGGGATTTGGGAGATAGGGTTGATGAAAGAATATTAGGATGGTTTGGACACATGGAAAGAATGAGTGAAGAAAGACTAGTAAAAGAGGTATGGAAGGCAGATGTGGAGGAAGTGAACATGAGGTGATGGATGGGGTGAAGGGGGCTTTGGGGAATGGGGAATGTCTGTTGAGGAAAGATGGGAGAGGACAGAAGACAGGGGTGAATGGAGAATGATTGTATATGGATGATGATGTGATGCATGAGGTGGAATGGGCGGGTGGATGGGGGGTGAGGTAGTACAGACGCTCCTCAACTTACGTTTTAGTTACGTTCCGAACGGCCGAACGTAAGTTGAAAATGAACATAAGTTGTTACTGTACTATACATCGGTAAATTCTATTACCGTATCTTATAAAACACCCCTAAATCATTAATTAAACACATAACATTGTAAAATAATAATATTAATTTCAAATAGATTAAATTCAAGCAACATAAATTGAGATGGAGGGGGAGGGGGAGGAGGAGGAGGAGGCAAGGCATTTTCAGTTTGTCGTCTGCGCAATGTAAACAATGGACGCAGCGTCATGCACAAGTATCGTTTGAACTACGGAGAGCGCGGTAAACCAAAAAATTAACTCAAAATTTTTTTATTTACAATTTTTTTTTACCGTCAGTTCAAATGTAAAATCGAAAAAACGTAAAACGAATGAACATAAGTAGAGGAGCGTCTGTATGTGTGAGAAAAATTTGACGCAGCCCGAAGGGGACGGAGAGGGGGGGGGTTGCCGATTTAATGAAGCGGCCTTGCTGTGGATGTGCTGTGTCTTGCGACACTGCTTCTGACCCAGGGCAGTGGACAAGGTGCAGGGATGACCCATCATCCAGGAGGTGCTAAGATGAGAGGGAGGGTGGAGGGTAGTGGAGTGTATTGAGGGATGGATTGGGTGGAAATGATTTTATGCCTTTTCCTTTTTGGCTACCTCCCTTGTAAGGGGGAAAAGCCTTGGTATATGTATGTATGTCTGCTGGTTTAGAATCTCCAATCTGTTGAACAGTTTGAATCTCTTGTAGCTGGTTGATATTGATATAAAGTAATGCAATGAAATAAATTATAAAACAAAGACAATTATAAAGACAGATTCACATCACATTTATTCTGAAAGTACCCACAGGATACACCAGTTTGTGATATTTTTAATCTGATGAATAATAACATTAAAGAAGTAATATAACAGGCAGTATCTGTTACAATATGCATTAAATCAAAACTTGAACTAAAGATATAATTATTCATTGAAAGGAAAATTATTTGTTACATAAACATGTATATTGTAGGTGGAACACACCAATAGATGGATTCTTTATGAAAAGTAAGCACAGAATGTTTCCATGAATTGAAATGGTAAGAAAAATGAAATTGAGCTCATTACATAGTTCACTGATTCACCTCCTTTTGCTACATTCTTGCAATCTTTGCAGCTCAGCCATCTTTCTGTTATCACTGCAAACATGTTTCCCATAAGTGCTACATACAGTTTTTATCTTTTGATCCTTATATTTGGCACAATGCACATCTCTTTGCCTTGCCTTGATATGACAGCTTGTTGCAACTGCAGCTTTGGCCAACAGTCTTGCAATACCTGCTCTACCATTTTCCAGGCAGATGTTCTGGAATCTCCTAGTTTATTCTGTGGATTGTGAGCATACAGGATGTACAAATTTAACCCCTTGAGTACCGGATGTGTGTTTTGTGATGCCTGCGTGTCACAGCTGAGTGCACCCGCCAGGAACCGAGCGTGCTCCCCGTGACACGCACGTGTCACAGTTATAAGCTGTGTGTATTGAGGGCTCTCAAGGCCTCGGTTTCTGGGTTATCTCTACCCATGTGGTGGCAAGTGTCTGTGTTTACAAATATAAGGCTCCAGCCATTCGTGGGACGGTTTGAAACGTTTGTTTACATAAGGTTGACGGGTCGGTAACGAAGGGGTTAAACATTCAGGAGAGCAAAGAAGACAGAGGACAATGCTATACTTACCCATCATTACGTTGGTTGCATTATAGAAAGTGATTATTTTGGGTTTCTTTTCATCACCAGTATCTTGGTCTGTCTTTTGTCTTCATGGTGCATGTAGCATGTTTTTCTTCTTTTGTGCCTTACTCTTTGTAAGGTTGTCTCCATATCCAAATATGGTTTTCACAAGAGGTCTATTCCTTGTCACCAAGAATTCTGGGGGAATCTCACATTTGTTCTTTCTGAGGGTCCTCACAGCTGTCAACTTGTGATCACGAAATAGTAATTTCGCAAATGGATAGCTGGTATACCAATTATCAAATGTTACATTTGTAGCAGACCTAGAGATGTCAGAAATGAGTCGTGTGACCTTGGCATGCAATGAATTGTAGTTCTTGTTGGCCTTGTATTGCCCATCTAGCTGTTTTCTGGCACATATCAATGTTACATAAAAAATTTGCATCAGATAGTGCATGTATTTTGATGCCATATTTGGCTGGTTTACTGGGGATATATTGCCTAAAGGGACAGTGGCCCCTAAAGGCTACAAGCATTTCATCTACAGTCACATATTATGATTGGGTGTAGTTCTTTTTGTAATTTCCTACAAACATCTCAAATATTTCCCTAACTGGGGCAAGCTTATCCACCTTTCCTTGTATGTTGCTTTGCTATCAAATTGTAGACAACATAACATAAAATAAAAGCAATACAAGACAGCGTGAACACTACCAGTACCATCTGCTTTCCAAATATTGGCAAGGTGCAGCATATGTACTGTCAGTGCCTTCATTTAAAAAACATTAGTGTCTTGTTCTGCAGGACTGAGCATACTACACTTTCTGTGAAGTGATTGTCGAGTTAGTAGGCTCTACTAAACCAGTTACTTATGGCATGATGAAAACTGTAAAAGTCTGCAGGAGATTTGGCATTTAGTCCTGGTGTAAATTTGATATTTCTAGAATGGATATGACCTAGAAACTGAGGGTCATTCTTCCACCATGTTGTCTTATCTTTTCCCATCTATCCATCAGTTTCTGTTTTTTTCTGTTTGGGCTGGTCTGTTAGATCATCTGGGTCTGACTCAACAGTCGGTCAGGAACACGCTCATCCTTTAATAGGTAAACTTCCTCACCTTCTTTGTTGGAGACAGTTTCTTCGTCATCTGAGCTATTCACTTGTTTCATCCAACAGCTTCTAAATCTTCCTCATCTCTGCCTCTTCATCCATCTTTTGCCTGAAAATAGAAAAATGTTACATTAGCTAAGGTCATAGTTACAAGACTGAAAGAAAAATAAGTTGTAAATAATAATAAAACTCCATACATAATGATAAGATACTAAAACACACTAAGAGTAGCATTTTATTCCATATATTACAGAATAGGCTACTGATACATAATATGCACTCATATCTACACGTTTTCATTTCCCATTGGAAAAAATATATATATTAATACAATTAAAAATAAACTTTCTGTAATTTGGGTAGCCTCATTGCCATTTGCAGACACACCCCTGTAAGCATATGGGAGAAGTTAACCATTGAAATGCCCGTTCTTCACGTTCTTCTCGGCCTTGGGGCGGAACCCCAACGTAGGTTTAGAGCGCGGAGCTTTGCGGCCATAGGCCGCTGTTTGCGCAGCCAACCCTCCGGCAAAGCCGGAGAGGGCGAAGCCTGGCTTGTACATCATAAAAACATACCTGTGTTAGTCAGGTGGGGTGACTGGACACCCCAGAAGGCCAAAGTGACGTCTACTTCCCAGGATAACTGTGCCACACCACATGTGCTACACCCTCACCGAGTCAGAAGAGTACTGGGAGGGACAAATAAAACAAGTTGCCAACTAGGAATTACTAGCACTTATACCAAATTGGGATGCAAAATGCCCCATGTGACTAATGCAGGGTTAAGTGATGCATACAAGGTCATCATATTAAGACAACAGGGCAGGACTCACAGTAATGGATTTCAACTGGACAAATTTAGATTCAAGAAGGAAATAACCAAAAGTTGGTTTACTAATAGGGTGGTCAATGAATGGAATGACTTAGTAATCATGTAGTGAGCGCTGAAACTATTAGTTATTTTAAGAAACGGTTAGACAATTATATGGATGGGGATGACTGGTGGTAATGGACATGGAACTGCCTAATGTAGGCCTTATGGTCTCTTGCAGTCTCCTTCATTCTTATGTTGGTTAGACAACTATATGGATGGGGATGACTGGTGGTAATGGACATGGAACTGCCTAATGGCCTTATGGTCTCTTGCAGTCTCCTTCATTCTTATGGTCTTATGTACTCTTTCATCAATCCAATCTCCCAACTCCCTTTCCACCCCCACTCTCCTCACCTTGTTTCTCACTATCCAGCCTAGTAATCCCTACCATACTTCTTAGGCATTTCATGTCAAACACATTTAAGCTCCTCCTCTCTTCCTCCCTTATGTTCCAGGTTTCTGAAAAAAAAAGCTTTTGCCATACTATTTGGTAATATAATTTGTTTAGCTTGAATTTATGAAATCTTAATTGTATTTTTCTTTTTTCATCTTGTTTCTTTTGTGACCTGATCTTTCTGATGAGGTTATGTGTAAATGGCAAAATTATAGTAATTCAATATTTTAGTAAATTGTTTCATCTTACATTCTTTAATACACAAATTAGTTGCATTTAACTTTTTGTTTATGTTCACTTGTCCTGGTGTTGCATTTCTCTTAGAATAATTTACTGTATGTTTCTGATAAACCCTCGGTTGTTGACAGGTGCTGTATTTTGATATTGTTTGCTCAACAGAACTATGCCGAAGAAAGGGGATGCCACCTCGGAGCATGAGGAACCTGAGGAGCAAGAGGAAGAAGAGTATTCTGTGGAAAAAATTTTAGATAAAAGAATTCGTGCTGGCCGAGTTGAATACTACTTGAAGTGGAAAGGATATGGCGAGTAAGTGGATTATCAGAGTGTTCATTGTAGGTGTTTGGTTAAAAGAATTTAGACCAGCCAAGTATAATAGCCACTTGTTGCTTCAAGTTTCTATGGGAACCTGCAGCTAGGAAGAAACTTTCACCTATGTCTTCAAGTTAATGTGAAACTTTGAGAGACTTCAGGGGAGCTGGTGCCATTTGTTAGATCTTACCATGTGAAAGGGTAGAGTTGTTAGAGAAGTCTTATGGCCAGTCTGGAAATTGTCAGCTCCTTGGTTATGTGCCCTTAGATGAAGGTAAGAATGTTCATGGGCTTCAAAGATCAGCAGTAGGTAAATAAGTGCACTGGGGGTGTAATCTTAAGAACCTACACTCTCTTGGCTTACACCTGAGGATAGGTGCCTTTCGTAGTTCATTGCAATAAAGCTTGTATGCAAAAAAAATGGACATCCACTCCTAGACATTCACCACTCCTTAAATCTGAGAATGGTAGACCTACTGTCTACAGTGGAAATTGTTGAGAAAATTGTACCTGCAATGCCCAAGCCCCATGACTACTTCCAGTACACCTCTCCCTCACCCGAGACAACTTTAAAAAATGAAAATGAAACCCCAAAGACATATCAAATGTTTGAAAGAAATGTCTTTTTGGGGTTCAACAGAGATGATAGCATTATGTATAGAGAGATAGACATGGATAGAGAACCCGGGTATAAAAATCTTATAAAAAATAGAGAAATAAATGAGTTGTTAGATGAAATAATTGAATTGAAAAGTGAATGCAAAAGTATATACAAAGAAGTAGCCATGTCAAGAAAAGCCAATGAAGAAAACAATAGGGAAATTGATGCATTGAAAATGGAACTGAATAGGATAAAGGGAGAAAATATAAGATTATGAAGGATCAAATTCAGGCAGTGACTGAGAAAGTGGAAGAAAAGATTAAAGGAAATGACTTCCAAGAAATAAACAGGAAAGTAAAAAATCATCTTTTAGGGAAATATTGGAACAACAAGTTAAGGAGAATGCAAAGGAAATGGTGATCCAAGTGATTAAAGACAAAGGAAAATTGGGTAGGGATACAGTGGACAAGAAAGATGCATTGTGATCTACGGTATTAAAGAAAAGCACAATGTTCCTAGGTATCAGAGAGAGAGAGGAAAAGGAAATTTCTAAAGAGATCCTGAAGGAGATTCAAGGGGAGAATCAAATCTTGGATATAGAAATTGAGGAAACATATAGAATGGGTAGATACTCAAAATAAAAGCAATTTAGGCCTCTAAAAGTTAAACTTGGTCACAAATAATAGACGAAGTACTCTCCAGAACAGCAAAACTAGCAAACAGTGAAAATCACAAGAATATATGGATAAAGAAAGAAATGAGTGATGAAGAAAAAGAAAAGGAGCTTATAAACGAAGCGAAGAAAATAAAAAATAAAAAAAGAACTGAGGCTGAAAAGAATTTTGGAAAGTGGTGGAACTGAGGCTGAGAAAATGGTACATACATATACATACCAAGGCTTTTTCCCCCTTATAAGGGAGGTAGCCAAAAAGGAAAAGGCATAAAATCATTCCCACCCATCCCATCCCTGAATACACTCCACACCCCTCCACCCTCCCTCTCATCTTAGCACCTCCTGGATGACGGGTCATCCCTGCACGAAAAAGGAAACAAAGCAGACAGAAAAAGACGAGAAGGAAAAAAAATTAAAACTAGCCTATACCAACATGGAGTGATCTCAGGACTGAATGAACTAAATGATTACCTGGCATCAGAAAAACCGGACATAATGGGAAGAGTAGAAACCAAACTAAAAGGTAATCTACACTGTGGAACAAGGACTATACAACTGCTGGATGAAGAATAGAAAGGAAAAACAAGGAGGGGGAGTACTAATTCTGACCAGGAAAGACTTAAATGTGACAAAGTTAACAGAAGGAAAAAACAATGTAGAATCAATTATGATAAAAGTAGAAAATGAACACATGAAAATTAGAAAGTTTGTAGTAGTGTATGTGCCTCCTAAAACACAGTCTTGGACAGAAGAGGATCATTCCAAATTGCTGGAGGATACTAAACATGAACTAGCTGATATACTGAAAAGAGGAAATACATTAATTATGGGTGATTTTTACTAAAAAAAAAAATAAGTTGGAAAGAAATGACAGGGGTGGAGAGGATCTATGGGGCTGCATACTACTCGATATGACCATTGTGCACATTGACTCAGTGGATAAAGGAAAGTACCAGATACAGAAAGAATGAGGAACCTTCGAGATTGGATTTAATACTTGCGTCAGAACCTGAAATTGTAGATGGAATAGAACAAAATACCAGTAGGAAAGAGTGACCATGTACTTGTAGAATTTGAACTAAAAGAGCATAAAGACCTAAGAAGGATTGAGAAACCTAGAATAGGAAGACCAAAGTACAACAAAATAAATTTTGAAAATCTTAAAAAGTTCTTTCATAATGCAAACTGGGAAAGATTCCTAAATGATGAAACAAGGATGGAAGAGAAATGGAATTTACTAAAAGAAATTTATAATGAAGGTGTGATCAAATATGTACCATAACAACAGAAAGAACATGCATAAAGAACTGGTACAACAAATAATGTGGTGAAGCTAAGGATAAAAGAGACAAAGCATGGTAAAAATGGAAGAAAAAAAAAGCAAATGGCCTAGTGTAGGCCTTATGGTCTCTGCAGTCTCCTTCAAACTAAGAAATGATTATGTAAAAATACGCAGAGAAGAAAAGAGGAATTATGAAAAGGAAATAATAGAAAAATGCAAGGAACAACTGAAACTATTTTACAGATGTGGACGGTAAACTAAAAAACAAGCAAGAAATAGAAAAGTTGTGCCTAGGAAGTCATGAATATACAGAAGAACAGGAATTGCAGAAGTTATGAACAACCACTTCAAATTGGTATTCACAATTGAGAACGGACCTAGCTGTGAGGGAATAGAGAGACAGAAATCCCCCCCAATGAAGGAAATGACTGTGACAAAGAAGGAAATTAGCGACCAAATAAATAACCTTGATGTCAGAAAATCGCATGGTCCAGATGGAATTGCAAATTGGATAGTGAAGGAATGCGTAGAAGAATTAACAGATAAAATACACTATAATCAAATGCTCACTCAAAAAAGGAAAGGTACCACAAGACTGGAAAAATGCAAACATTGTACCATTATATAAAGGAGGAAACAAAGAAAATCCAACTAACTACAGACCAGTCTCCCTAACAAGCACAGTAGCTAAAATATGTGAGAAAGTGATCAAAAGTAGATGGGTTAAATACCTGACAAGGAAGATCATGTACAACAAACCTGATCTGCTTTTACTCGAGACTAATAGATATAATAAAAGAGAGGGATGGATGGACAGACTGCCTGTCTGGACCTACAAGGGGCATTTGACAAAGTACCGCACAAGAAATTAATATGAAAATTGGAATCAATAGGTGGCATCACAGGTAAACTATTAGAATGGATGGAAGACTTTTGACTGGGAGAAAAATGAGGATAGTAATTAGAGACAAATACTCGAAATGGTAAGAAATGATAAATGGTGTTCCACAAGGGTCGGTGCTGGCTCCAGTCATGTTTGCCATATACATAAATGACATGAATGAAGGAGTTGAATGTTATATGAATTTCTTTGCAGACGACACAAAAATATTGAAGAAGGTAAGAACAGAGGACTGTGATTCATTGCAATCAGACCTGGACAAAATCTGGAAATGGACTCAAAAGTGGGAAGTGAACTTCAATATCAAGAAGTGTAGCATAATGGAGTTTGGGAAAAGTAAAAACATAATTTCAAAAAATTATAAAATTGGTGAAGAAGAAATAAAGTAAGTGCACTTGGAAAGGAACCTTGGAGTAATAATCAGCAAAGACATGACAGTTGGAGAAACCTTCAACCTATTAAGGTCAATGAAAGTGGCATTTGATTATTTGGATGAAGAAATTATTAAAAAAATATTAGTTACATCGATTAGACCAAAACTGGAATACGCAGTGACACTTTGGTCACTCGGTACTAAAAAGAATACAAGGAAACTCGAAAGAATACAGTGAGCAACGACAAAGTTGGCACCAGCTCTTTCCAAATTAACATATGAACAAAGATTATCGAAATTGGAACTACCAACACTGGAGCAGAGAAGAGAAAGAGATGATCTACTGACTATATCCAAAATCATGAAAGGAATGGAAATCCTTGATAGGAATGACTTACTAAAAAATGACAATGGAAAAAGAAGAGGTCATGAAAAGGAACTCAAAAAGGATAACTATAGAAGAGATCAGATAAAGAATAGCTTCCCACACAGGGTGCTGGATACCTGGAATAACTTAAAGAAACAGTGTGTGCAAATACTCTTCAAGGTTTTAAGAAAAAATTTGATGCTGAAAGATACAAAGACAGCCACTACGTAAATACAAGCATATTGCCTATCTCTAACCTTTTACTCTCATCTGTACCACATCCATGCACATTAGAAGACCCAAACGTTAAAGTTCTGTAAAGGTTAGGTAGTTGCAATGGGATGAATGAGGAAAATGGAGGAGAAATAAGGAAAGATGAGGTGAAAGCATTAAATGATGAGAGCAAGGCACCTTGTGATGGGTGTCATGTGGAGTGACCAAAACTGGAGGTACAGTGATGGTGGACTGGCTTGGGCTAACTAGGGCAATGGGTGAGATGCAGGGATGACCTGTCATCCAGAAGGAGCCAAGGAAAGAGGTATGGAGAGGTGGTGAATGGGAGTGGAGTGTGATGAAATGGCTGGGAATGGATTTATGCCTTTGATTTTGGCTACCTCCCTTGTAAAGGGGGAAAAAACCCTTGGTATATGTATGAAAGGTTAGAGATAGGCATATTTATGCACATATATTGGAAACCTGTAGCAAAATGCAAGGATGATTTTTGGGCTTTTATGGATTTGGAAAAGGTTTATGACAGTAGACAGGAAGGCACTTTGGGAGGTTTTGCAGATATAGATTAGGTGAAAGCTGTAAAGGGCAGTTGCGTTTTTATGAGAGTAGTAGAGCCTGTATTAGAATTGGAAATGAAAGAGGTAAGGATGGGGCTGCATCAGGGATGTCATGTCACCATGGCTGTTCAGTGTGTACTTGATGGGAAGGTGTGAGAGGTAAATGTGAGAGTAATGGGAGGAAAAGGAGATGGGTGATCAAGCTGATGAAAGAATCTTGGGATGGTTTGGTCACATGGAGAGAATGAATGAAGAAAGGTTAGTAAAAGGTGTGGAAGGCAGATATGGAAGGAGTGAACTTGAGGGGATGACCAGGAATGAGATGAATGGATGGTGTGAAAGGTGTTTTAAGGAAGAGGGAGAAGGCAGGAGATAGGGATGATAAGAGAATGGCTGTAGATATAGTGATGTAAGGTAGGGAGGGGCAGGGGATGGGGGGAATAGGTAGTAGTTATGTGTGAATGATATTCTGATGCAGGCTGAAGGGACCCCTGTCTTGTCTTTTTCCACTGGAGGGGATGGAAAGGGGATTGCTGAATAAGTGAAGTGGCCTTGCTGCATTGCTTCTGACCCAGGGCAGAGGGCAGATACAGGGAAGACCCATCATTCACAAAGAGCTAAGATGAGAGGGAGGAATGGATGATGGATGGGAGTGACTTGGCTACCTCCTGTATAAAGGGAAAAAAGCCTTTGGTATATTGATAGATATTTAGGCCTGAAATAGTTTATCCAAGAACTAATAACTGGTGCAAGTAGGGCTCCTGCAAGATCTGAGAGAATTCTCAGCCCATCATCAGAACCTGTCAACAGTCTTGCCTCAATTTGTTGGTACAGCCCTAAGGGGCAAATAGATCTGTAGGATGGGCCCAGTATCTATCAGCTTATATACTTCACCAACTTTTCACATGAGAAGGACAACTGGTGGTTATCCTGGTTTTCAAACTATAATTAACCACTTCCATACGGTGACCCTACGTAGGCGGCATGAGGAGCAAGTGGGTACTCGATGATGCCGATGTTGCCATCTTGATTATATTTATTGTAGTCATACCTACATAATTTCCATTCTCTCTAAACTGGCTTCATCAATTGTCTATGGTTATCAAAATACACGGGTGAAAGAGAACGAACGATTGAGCACTTGACTTTATTTTTTATAATGCGATTATTATGACGCAACATCGCACGTCGGGCAGCTAATGCTGCCAGACGTGCAATGTGCCCCGGAGGGAAGAGGTTAAATTGGTGATTTGTAACGTCTCATACTAATACATGGACAACAGTCCATTTCTTAGATTTATGGAAGGGTCCAAGGACCATTGGTAGCCACTGTGAGGCTGCAGATTTCCAATCATTGAAAGGGTAAGGTTAAGTTGATTATTAATACCCTTCTTCTTCTTCTTCTTCTTCTTCTTCTTCTTCTTCTTCTTCTTCTTCTTCTTCTTCTTCTTCTTCTTCTTCTTCTTCTTCTTCTTCTTCTTCTTCTTCTTCTTCTTCTTCTTCTTCGTCTTCTTCGTCTTCTTCGTCTTCTTCGTCTTCTTCGTCTTCTTCTTCGTCTTCGTCTTCGTCTTCGTCTTCTTCCAGAAAGTTTGTGGAAAACTATCTAAAACTTTCTTAGGATAGCCATGTCTTGATACCATTATTAAGGAATTTTGGTAAAATATATGTCCTCTTGTATTGGGAAAACTGTGCCATATTCCCATGAGAAAATTGGTGATAAAAATTCATAACTGTAAAAGAAGGGAGAGAGAAAAAAAAAAAAAAAAAAGCGGTTGGAGCAACCCAAGGGAATTTCTGACTGACTACTCCAGATAATAGGAAAATAATTAAAGAAATGGGGGGAGGGGGTGTAGTCAAACCAGACGAGGATCCCTTCCCCACACCAACAAGGTTGTTGAAATGACAATGAAGGAACAGAGAAATTCGTGCCCAGATAAAATCCTGAACATCCACATGAAAAAGTGATCATGGCAAAATATAGAGAGCTTAGAAAATAATAATAATAACACGTACATATATCATCAGCTTTTTCCCCTATACAAAGAAGGTGGAATGGGTGGGAGTGGATTTTATGCCTTTGTATTTTGGCTACCTCCCTTCTAAGGGGAAAAAGCCTTTGTTATATGTATGTACAGGGGAGGTAGCCAAAAAAAAACAAAGGCATAAAATCCATTTCATCCCCACATACTCCACTCCATTCGTCCCCCTCTCTCTTCTTATCTTGGCTCCTTCTAGATTAGTGGTTCCCAAACTATTTTGGCCACAACCCAAATCCAGATCTGGGGAAGATGCTGCGACCCAAGCATCAAAAAGCAATTTTGAAAGTCTTCTTTTATTGAAAACACAATGTGTAGGGAAGCTTTTGATTTATTTATTTATTTATTTTTTTTTTCTCTCCTCTAACAAGGTCTTGCAACCCATTCTTGAGCACTTTGCAACCCATAATTTGGGAGTCGCTGTTCTAGATGATAGGTCATCCCTGCATCTTCCCCTCAGCCCTGGGTCAGAGGCAATGTACAAGGCACAGCAAGGCATACATACATATACCAAAGGCTTTTTCCCCTTTATGCAGGGGGTAGCCAACAGTAAGGCCAGTTTTTTTTATAGACATTCTGCATGACACCTATTCAACTCAGATGCCTTGCCTACTCTCATCATTATAATTGCCATCACTTTATCTTTCCTTATTTCTCCTCCATTTAGCTCACTCATCACTGTCAATTTCTTAGTACTTCCCACTGCAACTACCTTTCCCTCCTTACCCTCCATATTTAGCAACTCCCTAAAATACTCTGCCCATTTTCCTCCTACTGCCGTCTCTTCCATTATCATCTCTCCATCTGCACCTTTTACCTATTCTTCTCTACTTGATTCGCCTCCTCTTCCTATCTTAATTTCTTTCTTATACATCTTTTTATTGCCTTCAAACTTTTCTGTCATACTCTTCACCCATTTCACATTTGCTCTCCTATTTGTCTCCTCTTTCTTATGCTTTACTTCTCTTTTCCTTGTACCTCTCATATGAATGTCATCCTATTTTGTAGCCAATCTGTGAAAGCTTCCTTCTTCTCTTCTACAACGTTTTTGCTTCCTCATTCCACTACTCATTTACCTTCTATTTCCTACTGTCCTTGTTCCACACAATCTTTGCACACCATGTGACTTCCTTCTTGAACCTCCTCCACTCCTAGTTCTACTCTGTTCTTCACTCTCTTACTCCTGTTACAGCTTCTTCTTGTAATACTTTTCTCTCTCATTTAAGAAGTTTTACTTTAAGTACCTCCCTAACTTCTGTCTTTTTCCTCTTTCACTGGCTATCCTCCACTCAACTTGCCTTCCACCAAAAATTGATCTGATATTCCCTTAGAACATATACATCCTTAATTCCTAATATTCTCCAGGTTATCACTATATAGTCCATTAATGCTCTCTATACCATCCTTCCATCCACCACCCTCTCCCATGTATACTTATGCTTGACTTTTTTCCTAAACATTACGTGTTATCAGCTCTCTAGGCGCATCCCCACCATCAACTCTCCATTATGATTTTTTGAGGAATTCCACACTCCCCAACTACTCCATCTATTGGGTTATTTCCTACCCTAGCATTAAGGTCTCCCAATACCACTACTTTGACATTTCTCCCTAAACCATCTGTGCATGCCTTTTAACTCTGTCCAAAAAGCCTCATTATCCTCTACACTCTTCTTGCTACCAGACCCATATGCATTTACAAAAACCTATATTAACCTTGTAGAAACCTTGTAGAAACCTCTCCCTCAAAATCCCTTTAATCTTGAGACCCAACTACACTCCTAAACTCAAACTTGCCCCTCCCTTTCAACTTGGTTTCACTTAGTGCCAACACATCAGTCTTCTTGCAAACATACTGCCTATAGCTTCCCTTTTACTCTCATCATTATCACATCCACACATATTAAAGGGCCCAAACCTAAGGGTTCTGGTTGAAAACTCCTCCAACACCCTCGTATGCCTTTGCTTTTTTTTTTTTTAAGGAATGTCCCGTTTAGGGCTACAGAGAGAAGAATGCATATCCTATCCATGTCCCATTTTTGTCACTTATTATGACTCCAGTGGGAAGACTAGGTGACAGCGTTCTTTTCCCCCAGCACAGAGTTCAGCTTGACAAGAAATTGAATATTCAAGAGAATTGATACAGGACAGTAACAAGAGTAGGGGGGCAGCATAGCACAGGGACAGTGACATTATAGACATTGTACAACGTAAAAAAAATTATAGCCATCTTGAAGCATTTTATAAGAACAATCCTAGACAATGGCTCAACGGCTGCTTGTTATTGTGGCAAAGTAGCATGCAGTTGATACTTTAGGGTCTATATGGGGCACCCCTACGGACCAGAGCCACACATCATTTTGTCTATGATAGAGGAAAACTCTTCATAGAGAAATGATGACACTTTTATACTATGACTGTCCCTCTGTTATGCTTTTCCCCAACCCCTTGTTGCTGTCCTGTACAATTTCTCTGAGTATTCTTTTTCTGCTGTGGGGGGAATTCCCTGTGGTGGGGGAAAAGAATACTGCCACCAAGTATTCCCACTTGGATCGTAAGAGGCGAGAAGAAAGGGACGGGGATTGGGGCTAGGCATCCTTCTCCTTGTAGCCCCACAGGGGACATTCCTAAAAGAAAAAGTAAAGGCATAAGAGGGTCTGGGAGTTTTCCGACCAGCACCCTAAGGTTTGGGTCTTTTAATGTGCGTGGATGTGGTACAGATGAGAGTAAAAGGGAAGAGATAGGTAGTTTGTGAGAAGAAAGATGGATGTGTTGGCTTAGAGTGAATCTAAGTTGAAAGGGAAGGGTGAGTGTAAGTTTGGGAGTGTAAGTGGGAGGTTATCAGGAGTGAAAAGAGGGCGAGGGTGGGAAGGGTGGCTATTCTAGTAAGTGAAGAGATAGGTAAACGTGTAGTGGAGTGGAAGGAGGTTTCCTCAAGGATAATGTGGATGAAGGTGAAACTGGGAAAGGAGATGTGGGTCTTTGTAAGTGCATATGGGCCTGGCAGTGAGAAGAGTGTAGAAGAAAGGGAGGCCTTTTGGATAGATTTAAATGAGTGCATAGAGGATTTAGGGAGAAATGTCAATGTAATAGTACTGGGAGACCTTAATTCTAGGGTAGGAAATAGTCCAATTGATGGAGCGGTTGGGAAATGTGGAGTTCCAGGAAAGAATCGTAGTGGAGAGTTGATGGTGGAAATGTGTCAGGAGAGTTGATGATAGCAAATACAGTGTTTTGGAAGAAAGTCGAGCATAAGTACACATGGGAGAGGGTGGTAGATAGAGCATTAATGGATTATGTAGTGGTAAATAGGATTATAATAGGAAGAGTTAAGGATGTACATGTGCTAAGGGGAGTAGTAGTATCGTATGGCTTTCTTACACCTCCAACTTTGTATATGCTAGCCAGTCTATGAATGTTTGATTTGCTTCGTAGATAGTCTGGTAACCCCCAGGCACTGCTGTGATTGGGCAGTGCAGTACGAGATGGTCTGTATCTTGGGATGAGTTATGACAAGATGGGCACATTGGGGAGTCTTTGTAGCCCCAGTGATGCAGGTTAACGGCTGTTCTGCCTTGTTGTGATATCAGCCTGTTGGCTTGTGTCCATTCTCTTCTGGTTCGGTTGGAAAATCCAGGTAGTATTTCGGTTGGGTCTGTTACTAAGTTTCCCCCAGTGGGTAGTTTCCTTGTCCATTCTTCTTGCCAGGCTTCTTTTAGGTTGAAATTTTTGTTTTGTTTTAAAGAAAGGTTTTCTTGATTTTAGCCTTGTTGTTACTGGGGCCTCCTCCATTATTTGTTTGAGGGGTATATCTGCTGGAAGGCTGTCTATGCGTTGGTGTTTTTGTATGGCATCCTCGTGTCGTATATTTGGTGGTGCTATGCCACTCATCGTTGGCAGCCAAATGAGTGGTGTTGGTTTAAGGGCCCCTGATATTATCCGCATGGTTGCGTGGAGTTTAGTGTCAATTTTATTTGTGTGTGCACTCTGAGCCCACACTGGTGCCCCATATTCTGCTACACTGTAGCACAGGGCAAGTGCTGCGGTATTAAGCACTGTTTGTTTTGCTCCCCAGGTGGTTCCAGCTAGTTTTCTGATCAAGCAGTTTCTTTTGTTCAATTTGTGCGCTGTGTTTTCTATATGCTAAGGGGAGAGGGTAGGGGAATATCAGATCATTTTTTGGTGGAAGGTAAGTTGAGAATGGAGGATAGATGGAGAAAGAGGAAAGGGACAAAGGGTAGGGAGGTTCTTAGAGTGAACTCTGAATGAAAAGGAAAAGGAGGAGTATGAAAAGAAGCTGAAGGAGGAGTGGGAGGGAGTGAAGGATAGAGTAGAGCTAGGTGTGGAGGAGGAATGGGGATGGTTCAAGGAGGGAGTCATAAAGTGTGCAAGGATGGTGTGTGGAACAAGAAGGACAGAAGGAAATAGAAGGAAGGGTAGTGAATGGTGGGATGAGGAAACAAAGAAGGTTGTAGAAGAGAAGAAGCAAGCTTTCACAGATTGGTTACAAAATAGGATGAGGGAGTCATATGAGAGGTACAAAGAAAAGAAAAGAGAAGTAATGCAAAAGGTAAAGGGGGCAAAGAGGAGAGCAGATGTGAAATGGGGTAAGAGTATGACAGAAAATTTTGAAAGTAATAAAAAGATGTTTTGGAAAGAAATTAAGAGAGGAAGAGGAGGCGAATCAAGTAGAGAAGTAAAGGTAAAAGGTGCAGATGGAGAGATGATAATGGAAGAGAAGGCAGTAAGGGGAAGATGGGCAGAATATTTTGGGGAGTTGCTAAATGTGAAGGAGGATAGGGAGGGAAAGATAGTTGCAGTGGGAAATGCGAAGAAAATGAGAGTGAAGAGTGAGGAAAATGGAGGAGAAATAAGGATGAAGTGAAGGCAGTTGTTAAGATGATGAAAGCAGGTAAGGCACATGGTCTGGATGGATGCCATGCACAATGTCTAAAAAAAAAAAAGGAGGTACAGTGATGGTGGACTGGCTGGTGAGGTTATTTAATGTTTGCTGGAGAGAGGGTAGAGTGCCAGAGGACTGGAGGAGTGCCTGTATAGTTCCTCTTTACAAGGGAAAAGGGGACAATTGTGAATATAGTAGTTTCAGAGGGATTAGCTTGTTAAGTGTAGTTGGGGAGGCTTATGGTAGGATCTTGATTGAGAGTATTAGGAGAGGAACAGAAGGAGTAATTGGTGAGGAGCAGTGTGGATTTAGGACAGGTAGAGGTTGTGTAGATCAAATCTGTGTGGTAAGACGGATATGTGAGAAAGCTATAGGAAAGGGGAAGGATGTTTTTTGGGCTTTTATGGATCTGGAAAAGGCTTACGATAGGGTAGACAGAAAGGCAGTGGGAGGTTACGCAGATGTACGGGAGCTGTCAAGAGTTTTTATAAGAGTAGTAGAGCTTGTGTCAGGATTAGAAATGGAGAGAGTGAGTGGTTCGAGGTAAAGGTGGTACTTCGTCAAGGATGCGTTATGTCACCCTGGCTGTTCAACTTGTACATGGATGGGGTGGTGCGAGAGGTAAATGCAAGGGTAGTGGGTCAAGGATTGGAGATGGTTAAAGAAAATGGAGAAAAGTGGGAGGTGAGCCAGCTGTTGTTTGCTGACGACACTGCGCTTGTGGCAGGATCAGAGGAGGGATTGAGGAAGTTGGTGGCAGAGTTTGGGAGAGTATGTGATAGAAGAAAGCTAAAGATAAATGTGGGTAAAAGTAAGGTGATGAGATGTACAAGGGGTGAAAGTGGCAGTAGACTGGAAGTGAGCATTAAGGGAGAGTGACTGGAGGAAGTGGATAGTTTTAGATACTTGGGTGCAAATGTGGCAGGAAAAGGTGGAATGAAGGTGGAGGTAGAATGTAGATTGAGAGAAGCGAGTAAATG
>NC_134814.1:27337537-27352537 GCF_046742065.1 Oratosquilla oratoria
AGAAGTGCAGTGTCGTCCGCAAACAACAGCTGGCTCACCTCCCACTTTTCTCCATTTTCTTTAACCATCTCCAATCCTTGACCCACTACCCTTGCATTTACCTCTCGCACTACCCCATCCATGTATAAGTTGAACAGCCAGGGTGACATAACACATCCTTGACGAAGTACCATCTTTACCTCAAACCACTCACTCTCTCCATTTCTAATCCTGACACAAGCACTACTACCCTCATAAAAACTCTTGACAGCTCCCAGAAGCTTTCCTCCTATCCTGTATATCCACAGAACCTCCCACAGTGCATTTCTGTCTACCCTGTCGTAAACCTTTTCCAGATCCATAAAAGCCCAAAAAACATCCCTCCCCTTTCCCATAGCTCTCTCACATATCTGTCTTACCACAAAAATCTGATTTACACGACCTCTACCTGTCCTAAATCCACATTGTTCCTCAGCAATTACTCCCTCTGTTCCTCTCCTAATCCTCTCAATCAAGATCCTCCCATAAGCCTTCCCAACTAAACTTAACAAGCTAATCCCTCTGAAACTACTACATTCACACTTGTCCCCTTTTCCCTTGTAAAGAGGAACTATACAGGCACTCCTCCAGTCCTCTGGCACTCTACCCTCTCTCCAGCAAACATTAAATAACATCACCAGCCAGTCCACCATCACTGTACCTCCTTGTTTTTTTCTTTTTTAGACATTGTGCATGGCATCCATCCAGACCATGTGCCTTACCTGCTTTCATCATCTTAACAACTGCCTTCACTTCATCCTTATTTCTCCTCCATTTTCCTCACTCATCACGGTCATTTTCTTAGCATTTCCCACTGCAGCTATCTTTCCTTCCCTATCCTCCTTCACATTTAGCAACTCCCTAAAATATTCTGCCCATCTTCCCCTCACTGCCCTCTCTTCCACTATCATCTCTCCATCTGCACCTTTTACCTTTTCTTCTCTACTTGATTCGCCTCCTCTTCCTCTCTTTATTTCTTTCCAAAACATCATCTTATTACTTTCAAAATTTTGTCATACTCTTACCCCATTTCACATCTGCTCTCCTCTTTGCCTCCTTTACCTTTTGCTTTACTTCTCTTTTCTTTTCTTTGTACCTCTCATATGACTCCCTCATCCTATTTTGTAACCAATCTGTGAAAGCTCGCTTCTTTTCCTCTACACTCTTCTTTGTTTCCTCATCCCACCATTCACTACCCTTTCTTCTATTTCCTCCTGTCCTTCTGATTCCACACACCATCTTTGCACACTTTGTGACTCCCTTCTTAACCCCTTCCATACGGTGACGCCTACGTAGGCGTCATGAGGAGCAAGTGGGTACGCAAGGATGCCAACGTCGGCGTCTTGATTATATTTATTGTAGTTGTACCTGTGTGACCCCAATACTCTGTAAACTGGCTTTATCATATTTTCTATGGTTATCAAAAATTCACGGGTGAAAGAGAAAATGATTAATACAGCGGTGACTTTATTTTTTATAATGCGAGTATTATGACAACATCGCACGTTTGGCAGCACATGCTGCCCGCAAAATTTTGGCTCGTATTGAAGGGGTTAAACCATCCCCATTCCTCTTCCACTCCTAGCTCTATTCTATCCTTCACTCCCTCCCACTCCTCCTTCAGCTTCTTGTACTCCTTTTCCTTTTCATTTAAAGCAGTGGTTCTTAACCTTTTTTGGCAGCGACCCAAAATTTTGCACAAATCAAGCATCGCGACCCAAGCCTACATAGATATACGAATTGTCTTTATAAGTAATATGATTATGCTTTTAAAAGCGGGTTTTATTTATTCTTTATTTAATCATGGTCTGCTTAGAATCCTAAAACTAGGCATGTATTTTAATTATTACAGTATATAATTATAATATATTTGTAGTGGGAAAATAATTATTTTCTGCAAACCCTTAGCGACCCAATAAAATGGCTTGGCGACCCAAATTTGGGTCGCGACCCAGGGGTTAAGAACCACTGATTTAAAGAGTACACTCTAAGCACCTCCCTACCTTTTGTCCCTTTCCTCTTTCTCCATCTATCCTCCACTCTCAACTTACCTTCCAGGGTTTTTATTTATTTATTTATTTTTTCATCATCATCATCTCATCATCCATATTGTGAAATGGCATGATGATCTTCTGTAGTAGTCCATATGTCTCCAACAATCCTACTGGTATGACTGTCAGGTGATGGGTTGTCTTTTGTCGACACTACCAAATATTTCTCCAGTTTTGCATTTGTGGTTTACTTCCCAGGGAATAGTTTAAGGATGGCCTTTTGCCACTATTGCCCATGTCCAGTACTTTGTATTTTTTGGTACTGAACTTGGACACATGGAAAGAATGAGTGAAGAAAGACTAGTAAAAGAGGTATGGAAGGCAGATGTGGAGGAAGTGAACATGAGGGGACATCCTAGGATGAGGTGGATGGATGTGGTGAAAGGGGCTTTGGGGAAGAGGGGAATGTCTGTTAAGGAAGGACAGGAGAGGACAGAAGACGGGTGAATGGAGAATGGTTGTATATGGATGATGTTGTGATGCATGAGGTGGAATGTATATGTGTAGTATATGTGAGCAAAATTTGACGCAGCCCGAAGGGATTTCTCCCCGTCTTCTCCTTTTATGCATGGGGGGAGAAAGAGAGGGGGTCACCGATTTAATGAAGCGGCCTTGCTGTGGATGTGCTGTGTCTTGCGACACTGCTTCTGACCCAGGGCAGTGGACAAGGTGCAGGGATGACCTGTCATCCAGGAGGTGCTAAGATAAGAGGGAGGGTGGTGGGGTGTGAAGTGTATTGAGGGATGGAATGGGTGGGAATGATTTTATGCCTTTTCCTTTTTGGCAACCTCCCTTGTAAGGGGGAAAGCCTTGGTATATGTAGGTACTGAACTTGATTTCCTAATCCTGGTTCCATGCAAAAACAGTGTCTAGATCTTTTTACAGTTGTCTACTATGCTCCTCATTTTTCACTCCTCTCATGATTTTTGTGTTATCTGCAAATATGTTGGCATAGCTCGTTCCTTTTGTCCTGTGGTTAGACAAGAAACATTGTTGGTGCACATAAGTCAACTGTGAGGTACTTTATCAGATCCCCTCTTTAGGTTGAGGTAAACAGTTCACCCACCCCTTGCTCTCTTGCTGTGCATCAGTTACTTGAGTAAAGCTTTAAAGGTTTGAGACCCACAACCTTTCAGATCTGAAGCCAAACTGACTGACTGACTCGGAATGTTCATATCTTCAAGATATTTGGTCCATGAATCTTTCAGTCCTTTCATATAATTTCACTATTGTGCTGGTTAGTGGTACAGGCCTATAGTTTAGTGGCGTCACCTTTGTGAATTGGCACCCCGACTGGGGTATTGGGTGCATGTTGTTGTAGTGTTAAAAACTGCTCAATAGCTTGCAGCTGATACTTTAGAGCAGTGGTTCTTAACCTGGGTACCTGTACCCCCAAAGGGTACAATACCTTGAAACTGGGGAAACGAGGAATGATAGCCAGTTCATGGTACTGTGTACTTACTATGCAAAAGCAAAGCAAGGTTTGTATCGCTAATTCTTTTCACATGTTTGCATTGTATTTCCATTGATTTTTTTTTTTTTTTTTTTTTTTTCTCTCCCTTTCTTTTTCTTAGATATCAAGGGGTATGGGCACGGCAAAAGGTTAACCCGTACATCATCAGTGGCATACATTGTATTCTGCAATTGTTTTATGGATTGAGAATCCACAGATGTTCTACCAAACTTTTGCACGCATATCTTGAAAAAATCGACCCAGTTTCTCCACTTCTGGGCTAAGGTGAATCAAAACGAGCAAGATTTGTTGGTTTTACATCATTTGAGTTGATTTAAGCCATAAAAAAAAAAAGCATTTTGGCTTCGACGCTGGAGGGGGAGGATATACAACAGAGAAATGTCAATGTAATGGTATTGGGTGACCTTAATGCTAGAGTAGGAAATGAACCAATATACGTAGTGGTTTGGAAGTGTGGAGTTCCAGGAAAAAATTGTAGTGGAGAGTTGATGGTGGGGATGTGTCTAGAGAGGATGATAGCAAATACAATGTTTAACCACTTCCAAACGGTGACCCCTACGTAGGCGTCATGAGGAGCAAGTGGGTATGCGATGATGCCGACGTCGGCGTCTTGATTATATTTATTGTAGTCGTACCTACGTAACCTCCATTCTCTCTAAACTGGCTTCATCATATTTTCTATGGTTATCAAAATTCACGGGTGAAAGAGAACGGACGATTGAGCACTGACCTTATTTTTTATAATGCGATTATTATGACGCAACATCGCACGTCGGGCAGCTAATGCTGCCAGACATGCGATGTGCCCCGGAGTGAAGAGGTGAAGAAGAAAATCGAGCATAAGTACATGGGGAGAGGGTGGTTGATCTAGCGATAATGGTAATCAGGAGTATAGTATAGTAGGAAGAGTTAAGGATGTACATGTTCTTAGGGGAGAGAGTGGGGGAATAACAGATAATTTTTTTGGAAGATAAGTTGAGACTGAAGGATAGATGGAGAAAGGTAGGGAGGTGCTTAACCCCTTCCATACGGTGCCGCACACGTAGGCGTCATGAGGAGCAAGTGGATTCGCGACGCTGCCATATCGGCGTCTTGATTATATTTATTGTAGTCGCCCCTGTGTTTTTACATTCTCCCAAATGCGCCCTGAATCCCATTCTCTGTGGTTTTCAAAATTCGCGGGTGAAAGAGAGAACGGTTGATATAAGCGGCGACTATATTTTATGATGCGAATATTATTTCGTTACGTCATACGGCTGGCATTGGCTGCTGCCTGCGAGATTTAAGTCCCGTACTGAAGTGGTTAAAGTGAACTGCTTAAATGAAAAATAAAAGGAGTACAAGTAGGTGAGAGGGGAGTGGGTGGGAATAAAAGATAAAGTAGAACTTGGAGTGGAGGAGGAATGTGGATGGTTCAAGGAGGGAGTTGCAAGGTGTGCAAAGATGGTGTGTGGAACAAGGAGGAGGATGGGAGGAAATAGAAGGAAGGGTAGTGAATGTTGAGATGATGAAGTAAAGAAGGTTGTAGAATAGAAGTGAGCTTTCACAGATTGGTTACAAAATAGGACAAGGGAATCATACTAGAGGTACAAAGAAAAGAGAATTAAAGCATAAGATAAAGGAGAGCAGATGTGAAATGGGGTAAAAGTGTGACAGAAAAATTTACATATTCCAAAGGGTTTTTCCCCCTTACAAGGGAGGTAGCCAAAAAAAAAAACAAAGGCATAAAAATCATTCCCACCCATTCTATCCCCAATACATTCCACACCTCTCTACCCTCCCTCTTGGCACCTCTTGGATGACGGGTCATCCCTGTATCTTGTCCACTGCCCTTGGTCAGAAACAGTGTTGCAAGACACAGCACATCCACAGCAAAGCTGCTTTATTAAATCGGGAAACCCCCCTCTCATCCCCTCATGCAGAAAAGGAGAAGACGGGGAGAAATCCCTTCGGGCTTCCATCAAAATTTTCTCGCACATACTACCTCGCCCCCCATCCCCCCACACATTCCACCTCATGCATCACAAAATCACCCACATACAACCATTTTCCATTCACCCCTGTCATCTGTCCTCTCCCGTCCTTCCTCAACAGACACTCCCCTCTTCCCCAAAGCCCCTTTCACCCCATCCATCCATCATAGGTCACCCCCTCAAGTTCACTCCCTCCACAACTGCCTTCCATACCTCTTTTACTAGTCTCTTCACTCATTTTTTTCATGTGCCCAAACCATCCTAATACTCTATTATCCACCCTATCTCCCAACTACCTTACCACCCCCCTTTTCCACCTCATTTCTCACTCTATCCAGCCTACTAACCTCTATCATACTTCTCAGACACCTCATCTCAAACACATTCGAACTCCTCTCTTCCTCTCCTATGTTCCATGTTTCTGCCCCATACAGTGCTGTTGGCACAATCACTCCTTCATATAATCTCTTAGGATCCATTCCCAAATGTCTATTTCTCATTACACTTTTTATCCCACAAAGGCATTTACTCGCTTCTCTCAATCTACATTCTACCTCCACTCCTCCCTTTCCTGCCACATTTGCACCAGTATCTAAAACTATCCACTTCCTCCAGTCACTCTTCCTTAATACTCACTTCCAGTCTGCTGCCACTTATACCCCTAGTATATCTCATCACCTTACTTTTACCCACATTTGTCTTCAACTTCCTTCTTTCACACACTCTCCCAAACTGTCACCAACTTCCTCAATCCCTCCTCCGATCCTGCTACAATTGCACTTTTCTCCATTTTCTTTAACCATCTCCAATCCCTGACCCACCACTCTTGCATTTACCCTATCCATGTATAAGTTTAATAGCCAGGGTGACATACACATCCCTGACATCCCACCTTTACCTCGAACCACTCACTCTCTCCATTTCTAATCCTGACATATGCTCTGCTACTCTTGTAAAGACTCCTGACATCTCCTAAAACCTTTCCTCCTATCCCGTATATCTGCAAAACCTCCCACAGTGCTTTCCTCTCTACCCGCTCATAAGCTTTTTCCAGATCCATGAAAGCCCCAAAAATATCCTTACCTTTTCCTATAGCTTTCTCACATAAATCTGATCTACACAACCTCTACCTGCCCTAAATCCACACTGTTCCTCACCAATTACTCCGTCTCTTCCTCTCCTAATTCTCTCAGTCAAGATCCTCCCATAAGCCTTCCCAACTACACTCAACAAGCTAGGCCCTCTGAAACTACTACATACATATACCAAGGCTTTTTCCCACTTACAAGGGAGGTAGCCAAAAAGGGAAAGGCATAAAATCATTTCCACCCATTCCATCCCTGAATACACTCCACACCCCTCCACTCTCCCACTTATCTGAGCACCTCCTGGATGACGGGTCATCCCTGCACCTTGTCCACTGCCCTGGGTCAGAAGCAGTGTCGCGAGACACAGCACATCCACAGCAAGGCCGCTTCATTAAATCGGCGACCCCCCCTCTCCGTCCCACCATTGCATTAAAGGAGAGGACGGGGAGAAATCCCTTCGGGCTGCGTCAAATTTTGCTCACACGTACTACCTCATGCAATCGCTACATCATCCATATACAACCATTCTTCATTCACCTCTTCCCCAAAGCCCCCTTCACCCCATCCATCTACCTCATCCTAGGACGTCCCCTCATGTTCACTCCCTCCACATCTGCCTTCCATACCTCTTTTACTAGTCTTTCTTCACTCATTCTTTCCATGTGTCCAAACCATCCTAATACAGTCTCCTCTTAGCATCCATTCCCAAATGTCTATTCCTCATTACACTCTTTAATCCACCAAGGCATTTACTCTCTTCTCTCAATCTACATTCTACCTCCACTTCACTCCACCTTTTCCTGCCACATTTGCGTATCTAAACTATCCACTTCCTCCAGTCGCTCTCCCTTAATGCTCACTTCCAGTCTACTGCCACTTTCACCCCTTGAACATCTCATCACCTTACATTTACCCACATTTATCTTTAGCTTTCTTCTATCACATACTCTCCCAAACTCTGCCACCAACTTCCTCAATCCCTCCTCCGATCCTGCCACAAGCGCAGTGTCGTCCGCAAACAACAGCTGGCTACTACACTTGCACTTATCCCCTTTTCACTTGTAAAGTGGAAATATACAAGCACTTCTCCAGTCCTCTGGCACTCTACCCTCTCTCAAACAAACATTAAATAACCTCACTAGCCTTCACTTCATCTTTCCTTATTTCTCCTCCATTTTCCTCATTCATCATAGTCATTTTAATAGCACTTCCCACTACAACTATCTTTCCCGCCTTATCCTCCTTCCCATTTAGCATACATACATATACCAAGGCTTTTTCCCCCCATTCAATAACAAGTTTATACATATGATCGATAGGGAAATTATGATAATAACTGGACATGCATTTTATTTCATTCCATACCACTATGGATAAACAGTTCATCCTCGTCATCGCTGTCTCTGGTGATGATGACGGGTTCCACACTATCATGTATGTTATCCGATGACCAATACTCTTCTTCGAATGATCTGGACCTTCTCACAGCACCTGCCCATACCTCCTTGGTTGCGATAAGCTTTGCCTCCTGGAGCTGCGCTTGCAGGTCTGCCCGAGTGAACAGATGCAACGTTGAACGCATGTGTTGCTTCATGCAGCCCCACACTTGTTCGATGGCGTTTAATTCTAGATGAACTGGTGGCAAACGGATGACCTCATGACCCCATGATTGGATAATTTCGTCAGCCGTGTAGCGTGGCTTGGGCCGGTTCTCCTTGCAGATCAGTAGCAACTTGGGCGTGTAGCATGTGGTGGGAATGGTAGGCTGCGGCACTCGAACCATTTCACGATCTTCGCTTTTCTTGTGGCGGTGGTGGGGCAACGGGTCTCCTCGGTCAGCTGACTGTGGTAGGGTGCATTGTCAAGCACCAGCACTGATGGCTCAACGAGTGCCGGCAAAAGCTGTGATGTCAGCCAGCGAATGAATAGGGCGCTGTTCATTTCACCATGGTAGTCTCCTGTTTTGTTCTTGGCAGGTTAGCACAGAAATGATTCGTCAATGAATCCCTCATCTGTGCTACCTGCTACTACCAGAAAGCGCTCACACTCCCTAGGGGGCACTTGACGGCTGAATATGGCACTGGTGTTGTGTCCACCCACTCTTTACTGTGGTACATTTGGGTAGTAAACCACGTCTCGTCGACATAAACCACCAATCTCCCCTCCTCCTGATGCTTCCTGAGTGATCGAAGAACATTAACACGACGACACACAATATCTAAAGTTTCTTCTGTGAAGTAATCGCCACACCGTCATCTGTGAGCTTTCTTCCGGGATGATATCCGCCCTCTTTAACTCTTCACTCAATATACCAATAGTGATGGGTTGTTTGGCAGCAAATTTGTTGTGTACATGCCAGCAAATGGCACCAATGGCGAAATTGTCAAAGGCAGCCGTGGTGGCGATGGATGTCGGTGTTCCAGTTGATGTTGCTGCGAGAGTGGCTGTTGCGGGCGGTGTTGGTGATCCAGAACAAGAGTTCGTGCTGTTCTTCACCATCATCCTCACAGCATTCATGGTCATCCCCATGGACTCTGCGACACGATCATAGGGCCTGTGTGGTGAAGGGAAACCTTTACATAATATTTATGCATGATGTAATATTTCATATATAAGCCCAATTATCAAGTTATCGTTTTCAATGCAGACATTACAGGGATGACATTGAAAACTTCATTGCCACCAATAGGAAATAAATGTTTACCTGTCCAAACTAATCCGTACTTTCTTGGCTGCTTTCTCTCAATTAAAATAGTGTAAAGTCGCAATGCAATTGTGGTTTTACAACCACACCTACAACGTGGCATGTTGGACATAACAGCGATGCGCCACTCTCCTCAAACAATGGGGGAATGAGAGTAATATTGGCTGTTGCCCCTGGCTCCCCAGGATAATGTAAACCATGTGGTGGGGGTAGGAAACGAGAGTAATAGTGGGAGGGAAGGGGAGGAGGATGGGATACACAAGGTAGTTTGTGATGACGTCACAACTTCACTTGTTTGATTTACTTCACGGGTGTCGGCTACGACACACTTAATATCAAGAGTAAACACCGTAATTAAATGCACTTGTGAATGCAGTATAATGTAAAAAATTAGGGCAGGGTGTGAATTAGGCTGTGCTAATATATCATGCTGATGTGAATGGTTATTTCGGAAATATGAGCGAAAAACGATGGGTCAAAGCTGCTGAAATACTTAATAAGACTCGCAACCAAGACCAGCTAATTACCCTCGCCCTAGTAGAACTCTTATCTTGAGCACTACTCTCATTTTTCTTCCATGCAAAAAGTCCTCCATCCATTTCAGTAGTTTTCCTTGTATCGCTCCAGTGGTTTCCAATTTTCTCTATTTTTTTGTGAGGAACTTTATCAAAAGCTTTTTGTAGAACTAGTAAGGCACGATCAGCCAATCCATCACTTTCTTGTATTATATCTAGTAGTCTTGAGTAAAAATGTGCATGCTGGACATCAAGGGGGTTGACAATATGTGAATGTGCTGCAGTACAATATTTTGTGTAGGAACACCCTGCAGAAATATTGAATGCATCCTGTGTGTGTGTGTGTCTGTCTGTCTGTCTGTCTGTCTGTCTGTCTGTGTAAATATACTTCAGAGATGTATTTGTTCAGATTAGTAGTCCATAAGTTTGCTGTCTATCAACACATCTTGCCTGAAACTACTATGAAAAACAAAACAAAAAACTGTCACTGAAAGATTGTTTCACTACAGGACACTTGGGTAGATATACATTATGATATTGTCAGAACTAATACCAAGAGATGGTGCTGTAAGCTATGTTTGAGAATGCAGATTAGCAGATATTGAATATTTTTGTCAAAAAGACACTGAAGTAGTACTTCTGAGATAAGATATTTGTGAAAATAACTTGCATTTCAAAAGGAAAAATGCAAAGTTGTACCTGGACTTGGTGGTTACCTTTGAAGTTTAGGTGTACATTTTATCTTTGTGATGTGTTGTTTAAATAACATATGTCATGTAATAAATAAAAACTAATAATGTAAATAACAAATAAAATACATAAATAAATGCATAGGTATAGTTAAATAATAAACAAACGGGTAAATAGTAAATAATAATAAATTGACATAACTAATAATAAATGAAAATCAGACAGACAAATGATAACAAAACAAAAACAAATGATATAAAATAAATTATAATCATTACAGCATCTTGCTTAGGTGTTTATCTAAATGATTCTTAAAGCTTCGAACTGAACTACATTGCACTACCTGTGCAGGAAGTTTATTCCATTCATTAACTACACGGTGTGTAGTGTTACGCCAAATCTTGAGTGTATATCTGTATGGTTTGTGTGTTGTTGATAAACAGGCATTGTATGTGTTTGTGCGAGAAGATTATGGCATTTGTGTATGTAAGATTTGTAAGAGCCTGGGCTGGATTCTGTTTGTTTAAGGTGTTGGAGGGCAGATATTGGAGTACTTTGTGAACAAAATGAAGCGAGATATGAGTAAGTAGGTTGATATGTAGGTTGGGTTAGAGCAACTGTTTTCATTGGAAGTTTCTTTGTGTTTGTGTAGGAATCCGTTCATCAGCACTGTTCTTTCCCATTTGGCACTGTGGCTTTGGTTCAGTGTGATGGCACCTTCAGGATACTTAGGTATAGAATAGTATAGAATTGCATAGAATTGATCTAGAAATTTACACAGTCCTAGGTGCAGTCAGTACACAGACGGTACAGAATGGATCTTACACTCGCCCATCACTAGTACCAGTACAAAGATTCTGCTGAGTGATATGGCCTAACCCGGTTACAATGTAAGCATAACTGAAGTGAAAGAAAACATGGAGAGTTGGATGAAGAGTTCATTGATGAAAGAATACATATACCAAGGGATTTTCCCCTGTACAAGGGAGGTAGCCAAAGATAAATGCATAAATTCACTCCCACCCAGAAAGAGTACATATTTCATTTATTCAGCACTGCATAAATAATAATGAAATCTAATAACCGATTGTACAACAATTGTCTCATTGTGCTGCCAGTTCTTAACTAATTCAGTGTCGGGCAGTATTTCAGCAAGGTTCTTCGGTATTAGAGAGAAATTATGAAATGTAAAATGGTTTGAAGATTGATAGTAACTGGTTTGTTACAGGATGACCAGAGACCAAGAGGCTTTGATCGATGCTTGGAGGCTGAAAGGATTATTGGTGCCACAGACAGCAGTGGGGAACTCATGTTTTTGATGAAATGGTAAGCTTCTTTCAGGTTTCATAGTGAAGCTAAAATAGATTTGTCATGTTAGCTAATCATTGAATTATATGTATGTGTATTTATATATTTATATAAAAATACATTTATAATTATATATGTGTATACATTATATATACAATTTTAGAAAGGTGTGTATATATATATATATATATATACACATCTTTCTCCTTTTATGCATGGTGGGGGACAGAGCGGGGAGGGGGGGGTCGCTAATTTACTGAAGCGGCCTTGCTGTGGACGTGCTGTGTCTTGCAACACTGCTTCTGACCCAGAGCAGTGGACAAGGTGCAGGGATGACCCGTCATCCAGGAGGTGCTAAGAGGGAGTGTATTCAGGATGGAATGGGTGGGAATAATTTTATGCCTCTTTGTTTTTGTCTACCTCCCTTGTAAGGGGGAAAAGCCTTGGTATATGTATGTATCTTATATATATGTGTGTGTGTGTGTAGGTAGTATGGGGTGAGGTAGTATGTGTGAGCAAAATTTGATGCAGCCCGAAGGGATTTCTCCCCGTCCTCTCATTTTATGCAATGGGGGGACGGAGAGGGGGGGTCGCCGATTTAATGAAGCGGCCTTGCTGTGGATGTGCTATGTCTTGCGACACTGCTTCTGACCCAGGGCAGTGGACAAGGTGTAGGGATGACCCGTCATTCAGGAGGTGCTAAGATAAGAGGGAGGGTGGAGGGGTGTGGAGTGTATTCAGGGATGGAATGGGTGGGAATGATTTTATGCCTCTTTCTTTTTGGCTACCCTCCTTGTAAGGGGGAAAAAGCCTTGGTATATGTATGTATGTATGTGTGTGTGTGTATATACATATATATATATATATATGTGTGTGTGTGTGTACATACAGTGGCCGCAAAAAGTTTGGGCGCAAAATTATAGGCTCCCCAACTTTCAGCTAAACTCAAAACATGCGAAAAATACAACTTTCCGCCCAAACTTTTCGTTATTTTTCAATGCTAGCGTTTGTACCCGTATTTAGCCGAGACAATACGCACTACTTAGCAACTCTGTTTAGGTGCACTCGATGTCATGTGGAGTCAGTTTCTAAACATCTCTCACGGGGAGTAGTCTTTTTTTTTGCGGTGGTCTCTGTTTTTGTGCCTTGATATCTCCGTAATGGGAAGTGGTAAAGAGCTGGGAAGAGACACAGTTGTTACAATCATAACCCTCTATAAGGAGGGTTATAAGTGTAAAGATATTGCTACTCGTGTGGGAATTGGAGTGCGTCAAGTGCAAAAGTAGACCAAGAAATTTCGAGACGGAGGAAGTAACATCATTCCTACTCCAAAGCATCGCTCTGGTCGGCCAAGGAAGATATCAAATCGTACTTCTACGTTTATTAGGAGGCAGTTAGATAAAGATCCAACGCTCACAGCTCGAAAACTGAAAGAAAATAACCCTGCACTGCTGCTGCATGTGTCTGTAAGATGTATTTCTGATAATTTAGCCAAAGATTTACAATACCGTAGTTGCTGTGCTAAAGTTCTTCCCCTCCAAAGTGCAAAAAGCATACGTGATCGCATAGCATTTTGCAAGAAATATAAGGACTGGTCCTTAGAAGACTGGGAACAAGTATTGTGGAGTGATGAGTCAACGTTTGTGGTGTCGTCGGGCTGCAGGTCGAAGCGTGTGAGGCGCCCCAGGGGGTCTGACCCTAATGACCCTCGCTATACAGCTAAAGTGGTGAAACATGCTGCAAGTGTTATGGTGTGGGGATGCTTTGCATTTGGTGGAGTTGGCAATTTAGTGCTTCTTGCACAAACTGAGAGTGTAAATAAGCACATTTATTTCGAGTTATTGTGTGATAACCTGCCTGAAAGTTTTGAAAAGTGCAATGCTAGTTGGTTTATGCAGGACGTAGCTCCTGCTCACACAGCTCGGTCTGTTACCCAATGGTTAGAAGACTGTGGTGTTGCTTACTTCAAAAAATGGCCTGGAAATTCTCCAGACCTAAATCCCATTGAGCATGTATGGCATATAATTAAAAAAACAGCTAAGCTAAAAACAGAAATACAAGATATTTGGGATAATATTATTCCTCAACACGTACAAAACCTGGCAAGATGCATCCCGGCACGTTTGGAGAAGGTCATAAAGCTTAAAGGAAAATCGCTTGGTAAATAAGGTATGTAATAAGCCATTTATAGGTCTTTAAATGATTATTTAAATGTCACAAGTGTTTACATTTGTTACGCGCCCAAACTTTTCACGCCCACTGTGTGTGTGTGTATATATATATATGTATATGTATGTATATGTATATGTGTATATATATATGCATATATATATGTATATGTATGTATATGTATATATATGTGTATATATATATGTATATGTATGTATATGTATATATATGCATATATATATGCATATATATATGTATATATAATGTATATATATGTATATGTATATATAATGTATATATATGTATATAATATATATATGTATATAATATATATATGTATATAATATATATATATTTATATAATATATATATGTATATATATGTATATGTATATGATATATATATACAGGTAAACGTCGACTTACGATGGCATTAGGTTTCGATAGAGCCATCGTAAGACGATTTCATCGTAAGTCGATCCCCAATTTGTGTATCACTCTGTTCCGTGGTCACTGTACCTAGCCTACCTGTATATTAACCACCAGAGATACTGAATATAGCCTATTAAACATGTACAGTAGTTTATTTAATTATTTTTATCCTTTTTACCATATTCAAACACTATAATATGTATTTTCAGTACGGACCTTAAATCTCGCGGGCAGCAGCCAATGCCAGCCGTACGACGTGACGTAATAATACTCGCATCATAAAATATAGTCACCGCTTATATCGATCGTTCTCTCTTTCACCCGCGAATTTTGAAAACCACAGAGAATGGGATTCAGAGCACATTTGAGAGAATGTAAAAACACAGGGGCGACTACAATAAATATAATCAAGACGCCGATATGGCAGCGTCGCGAATCCACTTGCTCCTCATGACGCCTACGTGTGCCGCACCGTATGGAAGGGGTTGAATTATCATGTCGTCGTCGTCGTCGTCATCGTAAAGTCGAACAATCGTAAGTCGCGGCCATCGTAAGTCGACGTTTACCTGTATATATATA
>NC_134814.1:27357537-27435037 GCF_046742065.1 Oratosquilla oratoria
TATGCACGACGGAGCCCCAGCACACAAGTCCAAAGCAGTGAAGGATTTCCTGGAAACCAACAAGATTGATGAAGCAGCCTTGCTGTGGATGTGCTGTGTCTTGCGACATTGCTTCTGACCCAGGGCAGTGCATAGGATGCAGGGATGACCCGTCATCCAGGAGGTGCCAAGATGGGAGGGAGAGTGGAGGGGAGTGGAATGTTTGGAAAATGTAATGGGTGGGAGTGGTTCCTATGCCTTTTTCTTTTTGGCTACCCCCTGTGTAGGGGGGTATGTATGTTATTTCCCTCATGGAGGTGGTGGTGATCCCATTTCACACCATTCATCCCAATGCTGTACAGTTTCTTGAGTGAAAACAGACTTGAAGTGAATGATCATGACTTCTCTGTATTCTATATTTCCATGATGTTTCACCATTTCCTGTTTGTTTTGGAGGTTACCATTCTCATTGTCTTTTTCATAGTTTCTTTTGTCTGTGCACTTTTACATATTCCTTTGATTGTATTTGCCACTTTCCAGGTATTTATGTATTTTATTATTATTACTATTATTATTATTATTTTTTTTTTTTTCTCCTCCTCCAAGCTTTATCTCTCTTATCTTTTGTCTTGCTGCACTTTCTGTTAAACCAGCACTTTTTCCTGTTCCTGTCGTGGTACACTCCATTATAAATTTCCATTAAAATCTTCTGTTTTTCTTCCACTTCTCTTCATTGTAGAATTTTTCCCAACTCTCGTTTTGAAAATCAAGTTATGCATTTCCCCAGAGATCCTCTCCACCTTTCACTGTCATCTTTTCCTAAAATATTTCTTTGCAGTTAAAGTCTCCCTTAATTACCAGGTTTCTTCCATCCTTCAGCATCTCGTTTAACGAATACCTTGAATCTTTTTAACATTTTAGAATACTCGCTGTCTTTCCAAGAATCCATTTTTGGGGGCACATAAATTATCACAAACTTTCTACTTTTCATGTCACTATCTTCAACTTTTGTCATGATCATTTGTTTTAGATACTTGGGTGCGAATGTGGCAGGAAAGGGAGGAGTAGGGGTCGAGGTAGAATGTAGATTGAGAGAAGCGAGTAAATGCCTTGGTGGATTAAAAAGTGTAATGAGAAATAGACATCTGGAAATGGATGCTAAGAGGAGGTTATATGAAGGAGTGATTGTGCCAACAGCACTGTATGGGGCAGAAACATGGAACATGAGAGAGGAAGAGAGAAGGAGTTTGAATGTGTTTGAGATATATGTGAGAAGTATGATAGGGGTTACTAGGATAGATAGAGTGAGAAATTATGAGGTGAAGGAAAACGGGTGGAAAAAGTGGTGGGAGATGGGGTTGATCAATGACACATGGAAAGAATGAGTGAAGAAAGATTAGTAAAAGAGGTGTGGAAGGAGTGAATATGAGGGGGCGCCCAAGGATGAGATGAATGGATGGGATAAAAGGGGCATTACAAAAGAAGAGTAATGTCTGATGAAGGATGGGAGAGGACAGAAGAAGGGTTGTGTATGGATAATGCTGTGATGCATGAGGGGGAGTGGGTGGGGATGGGGGGTGAGGAAGTATGTACGAGATATATTGATGCAGCCCGAATGGATTTCTCCTCGTCTTCTCCTTTTCTGCATGAGGGGATGGAGAGGGGGGTCGCCGAATTAATGAAGCGGCCTTGCTGTGGATGTGCTGTGTCTTGCGACACTGCTTCTGACCCAGGGCGACAGGATGTAGGGATGACCTGTCATCCAGGAGGTGCCAAGATAGGCGGGTGGGGGATGGAATGAGTGGGAGTGGTTTTTATGCCTTTTTCTTTTTGTAAAAATATATATATATATATATATATATATATATATATATATATATATATATATATATATATATATATATATATATATATATATATATAGTGGAAGGGGGGACCAAGCCTTTGGTATATGTATTTCCACACCATTCTTACCAGTTGTAACTTTTGTCACACAAGTTTTAGCCAAAAAACATGACTCCACCCTGTTTCTTGTCCTTATTTCTAATCCAGTGATTATATGCATGTCCTACACTATTTGGTGGTAGTGGACCTCTTAATTTCCTCTCCACAATTCCCATTATTTTTTGTTTTTCTTCTGACAGATAATGATTTAGTTAATTTAATCCTTAGATCAATCCATTGATGTTGATATAAGCCACTTAATTATTTCCCTTCTCCATCTCTTTTTTCTGTTCCTTTTGTTTCACTTGCCTAAATATACAATTTTCTCAGCCTCATGTCTAACACACTCCAATAGAACTCCTGGTATTTTTTATCTCAGTTCCTTTTGTATTTTTTTTCTCTTTAACTTCACCTCTTAGTGTCTTCTCTCTTTCACTTTCCTCAACATTCATTTCTCATTTTATACATATACTTTGATAGTGTTCACTCTTTGCAAACTTTCCTGATTTTGCTAACATGTCTTCTGCTACCATTTGTGACCCTTAATTTTATCTTTAAAGGTCAATTTCTTTAGTGTATTGTCCCATTCTATTCATTTTATTTACTTTTCTATTTCTTGATCTCCATCTTGTACTTTTAGGATTGTTTTTGCTATTTCCTTCTCTTTTTCTCTCAAGCACCTAATCAGATCATCTTTTTCCTCTAGTCCATATACTACAATACACTTCCAACAGTATTGGGGAGAAACATGCAACAGAAGAGAGGAAGAATTTGAATGTGTTTGAGATGAAATGCCTGAGAAGTATGGTAGTTAATAGGCTGGGTAGAGTGAAAAATGAGGGGAGGAGAGCAGGCTGGAAAGGGAGTTAAGAGAAAGGGTGGATGAAAGAGTATTGGGATGTTTTGGATATGTGGAAAGAATGAGTGAAGAATAGTAAAAGAAGTGTGGAAGGAAGGAACATGAGGGGGTGACCAAGGATGTGATGGGGTAAAAGGGGCATTGGGAAATAAGTGAATGTCTGATGAGGAAGGGAGAAGACAGAAGATAGGAGTGGAGAATGATGTGATGCATGGAAGGGAGTGGGTTGGGGATGGTGGGGGAAGGGTGTATGTTTGAATGATATTTTGATGCAGACCAAAGGGATTTCTCCCTGTCTCTTTTTCTGCACAAGGGGACAGAGAGGGGGTTGTCAATTAAATGAAGCAGCCTTGCAATGAATGTGCTGTATTACTTCTGACCCAGGCAGAAATGACCAGTCTTCAAGAAGCCAAGATAAGAGGGAGGGAGGTATATGTAAGTTGAGAGTGCAGGATTGGTGGAGAAAGAGGAATAGAAGATTAGGAGGTACTTTGAGTAAACTGCTTAAATGGGAAGGAAAAGGATAAGTACAAGGAGCTGAGGGAAGAGTAGGAGGAAGTGAAGGATAGTGTAGAGCTAGGAGTGGAGGAATGGGGATGTTTCAAGGAGGGAGTCACAAGGTGTGCAGAGATGGTGTGTGAAACAAGGAGGATTAGAGGAAATAGAAGGATGGGTAGCAAGTGGTGGGATGAAACAGGGAAGGTTGTAGAAGAGAAGAAACGAGCATTCACAGACTGGTTACAAAATAGGACGAGAAAATGATATGAGAGGTACACAGGAAAGGGAAGGAAAGGAAAGTATAAGATAAAGGAGGTAAAGAGAAGAACAGATGTGAAATGAGGTAAGAGTATGACCAAAAATTTTGAAGTAAAAAATATTTTTGGAAGGAAATTAAGAGAGGAAGAGGAGGTGAATCAAGTAGAGAAAAAAGGTAAAAAGTGCAGATGGAGAGTTGATAAATGGAAGAGACAGCAGTAAGAGGAAGATGGGCAGAGTATTTTGAGGAGCTAAATGTGAAGGAGTATAGGGAGGGAAAGGTAGTTGGAATGCTAAGTGGTAAATGAGGAAAATAGATGAGAAATAAGGAAAGATAAGGTAAAAGTAATTATTAAAATAATGAACACAGGTAAGGCACCTGGGTTGGATGAATGTCATGTGGAGTGTAAAAAAGGAAGGTAAAGTGATGGTGGACTGGCTGGTGAGATTATTTAATGTTTGTCTAAAAGAGGGTAGAGTGTCGGAGGACTGGAGGAGTGCCTGTATAGTTCCACTTTACAAGGGAAAAGGGGACAAGTTTGAGTGTAGTGGTGTCAGAGGGATCAGTTTGAGTGTAGTTGGGAAAGTTTCTGGGAGGGTTTTGAGGAAGAGGATTAGGAGAGGAAGAGAGGGAGTAATTGGTGAGGAACACTGGGTTTAGGAAAGGTATGGGTTGTGTGGATCAGATTTTTGTGGTAAGCATGTGAGAAAGCTACAGGTAAATCTATATTTAATTTTTGATATATATATATATATTTTTTTTATTCTTTACATATACCAAAGGCTTTTTCCCTCTTACAAGGGAGGTAGACAGCAAACAAAGGCATAGAAACCACTCCCACCCATTCCATCCCCTACATACTCCACTCCCCTCCACCCTCTTATCTTGGCACCTCCTGGATGATGGGTCATCTTGTCCACAGCCCTGTGTCGAAACCAGTGCTGCAAGACAGCACATGCACAGCAAGGCCACTTCATTAAGTCAGCAACCCCCCCTCTCCATCCCCTCGTGGGCTGTGTTAATTTATTTCATATACTCCCTTAACCCCCCCATAACCCACTCCACTCTCCCATCATACACAATTATTCTCCTCTCCCATCCTTCCTCAACAGACATTCTCCTCTTTTCCAATGTCCCATTTACCCCATCCATCCATCTCATCCTAGGTCATCCCCTCATGTTCACTCCTTCCACATCTGCCTTCCACACCTTTACTAGTCTTTCTTCACTCATTCTTTCCATGTGTCCAAACCATCCTAATACTCTTTCATCAACCCTATCTCCCAACTCCATTTCCCCCCACATTCTCCTCCTTACCTCCTCATTTCTCTCACTATCCAGCCTAGTAACCCCTATCATACTTCTCAGGCACCTCATGTCAAACACATACAAACTCCTCTCTTCCTTATGTTCCATGTTTCTGCCCTGTACAATGCTGTCGGCACAATCACTCCATCATACAATCTGCTCTTAGCATCCATTCCCAAATGTCTATTTCTTGTTACATTTTTTTAATCCCCCAAGGTATTTACTTGCTTCTCCCAATCTACATTCTACCTCCCCCATTCCTCCCTTTCCTGCCACATTCATACCCAAGTATCTAAAACTATCCGCTTCTTCCAGTCTCTCTCCCTTATTACTCACTTCCAGTCTGCTGCCACTCTCTCCCCTTGTACATCTTGTCACCTTTTACCCACATCTTCAACTTCTTTTCCACACCTTCCCAAACTTTCTCAATCCCTCTGATCCAGCCATAAGAGCAGTGTCGTCAGCAAACAACAACTGGCTTATTTCCCACTTTTCTCTATTTTCTTTAACCATCTTCAATCCCTGACCCACTACCCTTGCATTCTCCATCTCGCACCACCCCATTCATGTATAAATTGAACAGCCAGGGCAACATAACACATCCTTGACAAAGTCACCTTCACCACAAACCACTCACTCTCTCCATTTCTAATCCTACCACAAGCTCTACTACTCTCATAACAACTCTTGACTGCTCTTAACAGCTTTCCTCCTATACCATATATCTGCAATACCTCCCACATAAAAGCCCAAAATACATCCTTACCTTTTCCTATAGCTTTCTCACATGTCTTACCACAAAAATCTGATCTATGCAGCCCCTACCTGTCCTAAACCCACACTGTTCTTTATGGATTTGGAAGAGGCTTATGATGGACAGGAAGGCACTGCTGGAGGTATTGAAGATATATGGGATAGGAGTCCTGTTAAGAGCAATCAAAAGTTTCTACGAGAGTAGTAGTCTGTGTTAGAATTAGAAATGAAAAGAGTTGTGGTTTGAGGTATAGGTTGGACTTTACCAAGTATGTGCCATGTTGTCTTGGCTGTTATTTATACATGGATGAGGTGGTGCTAGAGGATGCAAAGGTAATGGGCCAGGTACTTGGAGATGGTTAAAGAAAATGGAGAAAAGTGGGATATAAGCCAGTTTTTGTAGGATCAGAGGACGAATTAAGGAAGTTAGTGACAGACTTTGGGAAGGTGTACGAAAGAAGGAAGTTTAAGATAAATATGGGTAAAAGTAAAGTGATGTACAAGGGGATATTATGGCAGCAAATTGGAAGTTTTAAGGAAGAGAGACTGGAGGAAGTAGTGTTAGATACTTGGGGGCAAATGTGGTGGGAAAAGGAGTGGAGGTGGAGGTAGAATGTAGATTGAGAGAAGCAAGTAAATGCCTTGGGAGATTAAAAAGTGTAATGAGAAATGGACATTTGGGAATGGATGCTAAAATATTTTTTGAAGGAGTGATTGTGTCAACAGCACTATATGGGGCAGAAGCATGTAAGATGAGGTGCCTGAGAATTATGGTAAGGGTTACTAGGCTGGGTAGAGTGAGAAACAAGGAAGTAGGAGAGAGGGGGGTGGAAAGGGAGTTGGGAGATAAAGTAGATGAAAGAGTACTAGATGGTTTGGACACATGGAAGGAATTAGTGAAGAAAGATTTAGTAAAAGAGGTGTGGAACGAGTTGGGTGAATGGTTGTATATAGACGATGCTGTAATGCATGGAAGGGAGTGGGGGAGGGGGAATGAGGGAGTAAGTGAATGATATTCTGATGCAGCCCAAAGTGATTTCTCCCCGTCTTCTCCTTTTTCTCCATGAGGCGACAGAGGGAGGGGGTCACCATGAAGATGCCTTGCTGTGTCTTGCTTCATTGCATCTGACCCAGAGCAATTGGTGAAATGCAGGGGTGACCAGTCATCCAGGAGGAGCTAAGAAAAGAGAGAATGGGAGTATGTTGGGATGAAATGGGTGGGAGTGGATTTATGCTTTTGACTTTGGCTACCTCCCTTATAAAGGGGAAAAAGCCCTTATTATATGTGTATTTATGATAGGTCAAGGACTGACTAGACCAGTCTGTTGGCTGTTACCTGACCTGGGAGCTAAGGATCTTCAAGAGAGCTGGGGCAGTGGATTAATTGTTTTACCATAATTTTATTATCAATATTGGTTTACTTGGGGGTGGGGAAAATGCTGCTGATCCATACAACCACAGTTGTAGTAACAATATTCTTTTTTCAGGAGAGGGACAGATGAGGCAGACCTGGTTCCAGCCCGTCAAGCTAATGCATGATGTCCACAAGTTGTCATTAAGTTTTATGAAGAGCGTCTCACCTGGCATTCCTCCACAAATGATGAAGAAGAAGGCAACCATGAAGCAGATTAGAGGAAGATAAAAATTGAGATAGGGCTCACAATTTATGTATGGTGAGAGTCAATAAAATTTTACACCTTCAACCACATTGCCACAATATGTGTGCAAATTTTAGATAGGTAAAGAAAAAAGAAGAAAAAAAAAAAAGATATATAGAGAAAAGAAAGGGGGGGGGGAACAGGGCTCTGCAAGAATTCTTTTTTCTTTCATAGTTTTTCCAAAGATTGGTCCTTTTTTATTATTATTATCTCTAGTTCAGGAAGAGTTCAAATTGTAATTTCTCATGTGAAGACTTGAACAATGGTAGTGATCAAGTCAAGAATGAAGCTCTGTTGAACTTTTATTATTATTTATTTATTATTTTATTTTATTATTATTATTATTATTATTATTATTAATTTTTTTTTTTTTTTTTTTTTTTTTTTTCTCTCTCCAAGGATTCTGTCATTTCCTCTCCCACATTTTATTATATTTTTCTCCATGTCATTGTAATGTATAAGCTACCTTTTTTAGTTAATTGTATATCGTGAAAATACAAATTCTGTTTTGTACTAGAACCTATGCTCTTTATTATCCTGTAAATATGCTATCATTGTTTCACCATTTCCACTTGCAATAAAAGTAATGTAATCTTAACCTGACTAGATTTTTCAACCTTTGAGTCACAATTTATAGATATCCTTTGGAAAAGTGAATATATAAATGGCATCATCACCCATCTTCCTATCCAATATCCTTTTGTAGTCCCTCTTATATTTGCTTCTGATAGATGAAGGTTCATGCTTGTCCTCACACTGTTTAGGTCAGAAGCAATGCAGCAAGACATGGGGTTAGGTTTTCCTCATCTATTATGAGCTTACATAGCACTGGTACATATACCAAAGGCTTTTTTCCCCCCTATAAGGGAGGTAGCCAAAAAACAGACATAAAAAAACTCCCACCCATTCCATCCCTATCGCACTCCACTCCCCTCCACCCTCTTCCCTCCCTGTTAACTTGGCACCTGGATGACTGGTCATCCCTGCATCATGTCCACAGCAAGGCCACTTCATGAAATCACTAATCCCCTCTGTCCCCTCGTGCAGAAAAGAAGACAAATCCCTTCGGGCTGCTTCAAATTTTTCTTACCACCCATTCCACCTCATGGATCACAGCATCATCCATATACAACCATTCTCCATTCGCCCTTGTCTTCTGTCCTCTCCCATCCTTCCTCAACAGATATTCCCCTCTTCCCCAAAGCCCTGTTTACCCCATCCATCTCATCCTTGGTCGCCCCCTCATGTTCACTACTTCCAAATCTCTTTTACTAGTCTTCATACATTCTTTCCATGTGTCCAAACCATCCCAATACTCTTTCATCCACCTTATCTCCCAACTCCATTTCAATCCCTGTTCTCCTCCTCACCTCATTTCTCTCGCTATCCAGCCAAGTAACCCCAATCATACTTCTCGGATACCTCATCTCAAACACATTCAAACTCCTCTTATGTTCCATGTTTCTGCCCCATACAGTGCTGTTGGCACAATCACTCCATACAATCTGCTCAGAGCATACATTCCCAAATGTCTATTTCTCTTAACACTTTTTAATCCACCAAGGCATACTTCTCTCACTCTACATTCTTACCTCCACTCCTTTTCCTGCCACATTAGCACCCAAGTATCTAAAACTATCCACTTCCTCCAGTCTCCCTTAATACTCGCTTCCAGTCTGCTGCCACTTTCACCCCTTACAAGGGGAGAAAAGAAAAGTGCTTAAGATCATTCCCACCCATTCCATCCCTAAATACACTCCACTTCCCTCCACCCTGCCTCTTATCTTAGCACCTCCTGGATGACTGGTCATCCCTGCACCTTGTCCACTGCCCTGGATCAGAGGCAGCGTCGCAAGACACAGCACATCCACAGCAAGGCCGCTTCATTAGATCAACGTACCCCCTGCATAAAAGGAGAAGACGGGGAGAAATCCCTTCGGGCTGTGTCAAATTTTGCTCACACATACCTCATCACCCATTCCACCTCATCCATATACAACCATTCTCCATTCACCCCTGCCTTCTGTCCTCTCCTGTCCTTCCTCAACAGACTCCTCTTCCCCAAAGCCCCCTTCACCCCATCCATCCATCTCATCTTAGGACGTCCCCTCATGTTCACTCCCTCCACATCTGCCTTCCATACCTCTTTTACTAGTCTTTCTTCACTCATTCTTTCCATGTGTCCAAACCATCCTAATACTCTTTCATCAACCGTATCTCCCAACTCCCTTTCCACCCCTGTTCTCTTCCTCAGCTCCTCATTTCTCACTCTATCTAGCCTAGTAACCCCCATCATACTTCTCAGACACCTCATCTCAAACATATTCAAACTCCTTCTCTCTTCCTCTCTTATGTTCCATGTTTCCGCTCCATACAGTGCTGTTGGCACAATCACTCCTTCATACAGTCTCCTCGTAGCATCCATTCCCAAATGTCTATTCCTCATTACACTCTTTAATCCACCAAGACATCTACTCTAAATCTACATTCTACCTCCACCTCCACTCCACCTTTTCCTGCCACATTTGCACCCAAGTATCTAAAACTATCCATCTCCAGTCGCTCTCCCTTAATGCTCACTTCCAGACTGCTGCCACTTTCACCCCTTGTACATCTCATCACCTTTTACCCACATCTTCAGCTTTCTTCTTTCACACAGTCTCCCAAACTCTGTCACCAACTTCCTCAATCCCTCCTCCAATCCTCCCACAAGTGCAGTGTTGTCCGCAAACAACAGCTGGCTCACCTCCCACTTTTCTCCATTTTCTTCAACCATCTCCAATCCTTGACCCACCACCCTTGCGTTTACCTCTCGCATCACCCCATCCATGTACAAGTTGAACAGCCAGGGCAACATAACGCATCCCTGACGAAGTCCCACCTTTACCTCAAACAACTCTCTCCATTTCTAATCCTGACACATGCTCTACTGATGATGATATGGTTTAATGTCACATACTCCCCCCTATTGGTAGGTTAGGACGGTGCCCCTCACAGAGGGCTTTGTAGTGTGGAATTTAATGAATCATGCCCTTGGTTCAACTTCGCCGGTGGCAGGATTCGAACTGCCCTTACCTCAACCTTCGCTGCAAGTAACGACCCCCTAACCCGCTCAGCCAGTGAGCTTCCTCAACTACTCTCATAAAAACTCTTGACAGCTAGAAGCTTTCCTCCTGTCCCGTATATCCGCAAAACCTCCCACAGTGCCTTCCTGTCTACCCTGTCGTAAGCCTTTTCCAGATCCATAAAAGTCCAAAAAACATCCTTCCCCTTTCCTATAGCTTTCTCACATATGTCTTACCACAAAAATCTGATATACACAACCTCTACCCATCCAAAATCCACACTGTTCCTCACTAATTACTCCCTCTGTTCCTCTCCTAATCCTCTTCTATCAAGATCCTCCCATAAGCCTACCCAACTACACTTACAAGCTAATCCCTCTGAAACTACTACATTCACACTTGTCCCCTTTTCCCTTGCAAAGTGGAACTATACAGGCACTCCTCCAGTCCGCCACTCTACCCTCTCTCCAACAAACATTAGATAACCTCACCAGCCAGTCCACCATCACTGTACCTCCTTTTATTAGACATTCTGCATGGCATCCATCCATACCAGGTGCCTTACCTGCTTTCATCATCTTTACACCTTACATTTACCCACATTTATCTTCAACTTTCTTCTTTCACACACTTTCCCAAAGTCTGTCACTAACTCAATCCCTCTGATCCTGCTACAAGCAGTGTCATCCGCAAACAACAGCTGGTTTATCTCCCACTTTTCTCCATTTTCTTTAACCATCTCCAATCCCTAACCCACCACCCTTGTGTTTACCTCTTGCACCACCCCATCCATGTATAAATTGAATAGCCAGGGTGAAATAACACATCCCTGATGAAGTCCTACCTTTACCTTGAACCACTCCTCCATTTCTAATCCTGACGTGCTCTACTACTATTGTAATAACTCTTGACTGCTTCTAAAAGCTTTCCTCCTATCCTGTATATCTGCAATACCTCCCACAGTGCCTTCCTGTCTACCCTGTCATAAACCTTTTCCAAAACCATAAAAGCCCAAAAAACATCCTTACCTTTTCCTATAGCGTTCTCACATACCTGACTTACCACAAAAATCTGATCTACGCAACCTCTACCTGTCCTAATCCCACACTGTTCCTCACCAATTACTTCCACTGTTCCTCTCCTAATCCTCTCAATCAAGACTCTTCCATAACCCCTCCCAACTACACTTCAGCTAATCTCTCTGAAACTACTACATTCACACTTGATCCCTTTTATCATTGTAAAGTGGAACTATACAGGCAGTCCTCCAGCATTCTACCCTCTCTTAAACATTAAATAACCTCACCAGCCACTCCACCATCACTATCAGCGAAAAAAATACACGGGAGTGACGAGCGATTTCGCTCGGGAAAGTTCCAATGTCGCTCTCGCAAATCCAATAGCGGGAGCGATCCCCCACAAAAAAATCACTCCCGCAGCAAGATTAAACGTTTTTCATGCATTATCCATCATTTGGCAATCCCTGAATCCCATCACCATTGATGAAAGTATCAGAGCAAACACAACTTACCCTTGATCAATCATTGCATTATCAATCGATATCATAAAGGCAATGCATCAATCAACTTTAATTTGTTGATGTACGTGCATATGTGTATGCGGTATAGCTACTAGAGTTCAATGGCTTACCTAGCCTAGCTTCGTATCAGTTTCATGCGTGCGTATACTATAGGACATGTTGACTAGACTACACGACTATCGTGCTACATAATGTCGCTAATTGCAAATTGCATGGTACTTGGTTGCATGCCCAATCAACGTGCTGACTACATGTACAATGCACCATACCTAATACCACATCACCGCATATGTACACTGTACATGCAAACTCGCTCGAGGCCTAGGAGGGAAACTGGGAAATCCCATTTATAATCTCGTTCGCGTATTTACGAGAAAAAATAGAATCAAATGATTGGTTAGTAATTGAAAGTAAATAGATTTAAGTATAAATATGAACATTTGATAGTTATATATTTAGTTTATGAATATGGATCTTTGGAGGGAGAATAAATACAAAAATAAAAAATGATTCGTTAGCTAGCTTAGGTTTACGGTAGCTAGGTCTATGTACGTCATGTCCAAGGTAAAATGAATACTATAAGGTACGTTAGCGGGGGGGGGGGGAGAGCCAGAAAACCTCTCCACTGTGCAGGTAGATGATAACGTCAACGTAGATATTGAGACCAGGGTTCCGCGGGTCGAGAGCTGTCAGTCACTCCCACACCAGTGTGTGGAGCGAAGCTCCATCTTCTGATCAAAGGGGCTAAGGCAGACAAATAACATATAAAATTGCCAACAGTTTGTATAGTGCAGAAGTGCAATGCCGTTAGACTGAAAGGTGATAAAAATATACATTTCTTTTCACTACCCAAAGATAAAGAACTTTGAAAGAAATGTATTGAATTATGTGGCACACAATACTCGGTCATATGGATATGTATGCAGCAGTCATTTTGAAAGTAACTATTAGCAACATTTCCTGAAATTTTCATTCAATTGCAAATGAACAGACTAAATAATCCGGTTAAAACATAACTGAGCTTGGTGGAGATAAAGGTCTACATATAAAATCCACGCAAACTCAAAATGTTATATAATAAAAACCATATGCTTTTATGTGTCATTACTACTGGGTTTATATTCAGCTAGTTGGTGTGTATCAACAGTATATCTTCCTCATCTAGGCTACCTGAACAACATATAAATTGACATGTCATCCCATCTAATAACTCATATTAATATAATCCACCTAATGTGAAAGCATGGAAAACATTTTTATAACTTTTCTGGCGGTCATATCTCAGATACTGATAATTTGAGGATAAGAAAGTGATACTGAGTAATTTCAGTATTATGTGAACATCATAGTGTAATTTTAAAGTTTACCATACATACAATTGGTTTTCTTTAAATTTTACATTTTCTTTCACCTCTCACTCTCTCCCCCTCTGAATTTCCTATGACGTCATGGTGGAGGTGCGCGGAGGGGGGTGCTCAATGTACCTTATAGTATTCGTTTTACCTTGGTCACGTCCATGCCAAACTTTCGATGATCGTACATCATGGAGCGATTTATAGTGAAGCGAGTGAAGATGGTTTGCCCTCAGATTCAGTCTTTTCAGAATTGAGGGATAGTGTTTTGACGGCAGGAACCGCTTTTGGACCAGCAAAGCCTAATTCAAACTCTACGGGCAAGGGCCAAGGAAAATGAAAACCAGTAAAGCATGAATCTACTATACGCTCGTGGAAACTAGATTGGCTTGAAGTGGATCGGGGCAGTGATGGTACACTAACGGTGTATTGCAAGGCTTGTCGTGCATTTCCACCCCCAACCACTGCCAATGGAAACAGAGGCGCTGTGTCTGCCGATCAGTTTCACCCATCCCCCTCCCCCAAAATTAAAGGCTCATTTGTTATATATATATATATATATATATATATATATATATATATACAATAGAAGCCTGATTTAGCGAACTAATTCAGCCAAGGTCCAGTCCGCTAAATTGAATTTTCCGTTAAATTGAGCGAGTGAGCCAGTGTTGCCAGAGTGGATTATAAAAATGATACGTACCTAAGAATTCCCTAGTGTACACACACACACATACAGTATATATATTATTGTAAGTGAATTATAGGCAGCACAATCGTGAATTGCAAACGAACAGCAACGTGCAGTAATTTGTTGCAACATGTGTATTTACCTAGTTGTATTTTACGGGAAGGGGAGCTATGCTCGTGGTGTCCCGTCTTCATATCTCATTTTATCTAAACTATTTTTAAAATTATGTATTTTTTTTACACACACCACTTTCTCATCTAACTTGTTCCAACTGTCTATTACTCTGTGAGGAAAGCTGTTTTTTTTCACATCACTTCTATAGCTGTCTTTCTTGATTTTCTTTCCATGTCCTCTTGTATTTCTATCATCCCATTTTATCAGATTCTCTCTATCAATAATTTCTATGCCTTTTCATGATTCTGTAAATAGCTATCAAATTGTGTGTGTGTGTGTGTGTGTCGTGTAACAATGATATGAGCTGTCTGTGAATTTCGCGGAATATTAGTCATAGCTTCGTATTTGGTTCGATGTACATAATTCTAGCGATTAATAGGACTGGACAGTTGGTTTTTGGATAGTGAGCGTTATTGTTGTGTTGCAGAAAACGTAGTTCGTTGTTATAGAAGTGTTTTTTGAGGTGATTACTCTCGCGTACTGATTTTGAATTTTCCCATCAACTTACTGTTTCATTATTTTGTTTTCCTATTATACCGTCTATTTCTACTTGAATATATTTCTGCTACAATTATACTTTATACATATACTGAATTATATATTATTGTATATATATTATAGTACGTATATATATATATATAATATACATATATATATATATTCATATACCTCCAAAGCACTAAATTATAATTTTTCCTTGACTCCACCACCACAATCTGGTAACATCTCGTAACATTGGACTCTGAGACACGCATGTGGCCAGTTGACGGAAAATGCTCAACTTAGCTTACCGTTCCCGCTAAATTGAGCTATTTCCGTAGACACGCATCTGGCCAGCTAGCGGAAAATGGTCAACTTAGCGGACCATTTCCGCTAAGTTGAGCATTTTCGTTATTGCTATTTGCAGTTCGCTAATTTGAGGTTCCGCTAAATTGAGATTCGTTAAATCGGGCTTCTACTATATATATATATATATATATATATTATATATATATATATATATATATATATACCTGTATATATATATTTTCATGCACATGAGTAACAAGTTAGCCTTCCAATAGTTTGAAGGAAATCGAACCTGCAAAAACATGGGGCTGGAAGTATAAAAAATGGCTCTGGTGAAATTAAAAGAAAAAAAAAAAAAAATGTAAAATGGCTCTGGAAAAAAAAGAAGTATTTTTTCCCTGATCACTATACCTCCTTTTTTCAGACATTCTGCATGACATCCAGACCAGGTGCCTTACCTGCTCTCATCATCTCAACAACTGCCATCACTTCATCTTTCCTTATTTCTCCTCATTTTCCTCACTCATCACGGTCATTTTCTTACACTTCTCCCTGCAACTACCTTTCCCTCCCTATCCTCCTTCACATGTAGCAATTCCCTAAAATACTTATAAAAACTTTTGACAGCTCCTAAATGCTTTCCTCCTATCCCGTATATCTGCAAAACCTCCCACAATGCCTTCCTGTCTACCCTGTCATAAGCCTTTTCCAGATCCATAAAAGCCCAAAAAACATCCTTACATTTTCCTATAGCTTTCTCACACATCTGTCTTACCACAAAAATCTGATCTACGCATCCTCTACCTGTCCTAAATCCACACTGTTCCTCACCAATTACTCCCTCTGTTCCTCTCCTAATCCTCTCAATCAAGATCCTCCCATAAGCCTTCCCAACTACATTTAACAAGCTAATTCCTCAGAAACTACTACACTCACACTTGTCCCCTTCTCCCTCGTAAAGTGGAACTATACAGGCACTTTCCTTTCTCATCACGGTCATTTTCGTAGCACTTCCCACTGCAACACTTGCCCTCCCTATCCTCCTTCACATTTAGCAACTCCCTAAAATACTCTGCCCATCTTCCTCTTACTGCCTTCACTTCCATTATCATCTCTCCATTTGCACCTTTTACTTTTTCTTCTCTACTTGATTCGCCTCTTCCTCTCTTAATTTCTTTCTAAAACATCTTTTTATTACTTTCAATATGTTCTATCATACTCTTACCCCATTTCACATCTCTCCTGTTTGCCTCCTTTATCTTTTGCTTTACTTCTCTTTTCTTTGTACCTTTCATATGAATCCCTTGTCCTATTTTGTAACCAATCTGTGAAAGCTTGCATCTCTACCCTTCCTTCTATGTCCTCCCATCCTCCTTGTTCCACACACCATCTTTGCACACCTTGTGACTCCCTCCTTGAACCATCCCCATTCCTTCTCTACTCCTAGTTCTACTTTATCCTTCACTCCCTCCCACTCCTCTTTCATCTTCTTGTACTCCTTTTCTTTCTCATTTAAGCAGTTCACTCTAAGCACAACCCTACCTTTTGTCCTTCCTGTTTCTCCATCTATCCTCCACTCTCAACTTACCTTCCACCAAAAAGTGATCTGATATTCCACCACTCCCCTTGGAACATGTACATCCTTAACTCTTCCTATTATACTACCACTACATAGTCCATTAACGCTCTATCTACCACTCTCTCCCATGTGTACTTATGCTTGACTTTCTTCCTAAACACTGTATTTGCTATCATCAACTCTAGACACATCACTAACTCTCCATTACGATTCTATCCTGAAACTCCACATTTCCCAACCACTCCATTTATTGGTTCATTTCCTACCCTAGCATTAAGGTCTCCCAATACTACTACATTGATGTTTCTCCCTATTCCCTATATGCACTCATCTATCCAAAAAGCCTCCCTTCTACACTCTTCTCATTACTAGGCCCATATGCACCTGCAAAAACCCACATCTTTCCCAGTTTTACCTTCATCCACATTAACCTTAAAGAAACCTTCCTCCACACTTCACTTTTCTCCCTTACACTGTGGTAGGGGAGAAAAAAATAGTGCCACTGAGTGTTCCCACTTGAGTCTTAAAAGGCGACTAAAATGGGACAGGGTAGGACTAGGCATCCTACACTCTGTAGCCCCAAAGTTCCATAGAAGAGGCTTGGGATGGGAGTTTTCCAACCAGAACCCTAAGGTTTTGGGTCTTTTAATCTGTGTGGATGTGGTACAGATGAGTAAAAGGGAAAAGGTAGGCAATATGTTAAGAAGAAAGATGGATGTGTTAAATTAGTTGAAAGGGAGGGGTGAGTGAGTTTGGGAAGGTGTCAGGAATAAAAAGGGGTGGCTACACTAGTGAGTAGAGAGATAGGTAAATTTAGTGGATGGTTTCATCAAGGTTAATGTGAATAAAGGTGAAATTGTGAAGGGAGTTGTGGGGCTTTGTAAGTGCATATGGGCCAGGTAGTGAGAAGAGTGTAGAGGAAAGGGAGACTTGAATAGATTTAAACAAGTGTTTAGGGGATTTAGGGAGATCTCAATTCTAGAATGGGGGATGAACCAATTGATGGAGTGCTTGGGAAGTGTGGAGTTCTAGGAAAAAATTATACTGCAGAGTTGATTGTGGAGATGTATCTAGAGAGTTAATGAATAACAGTGTTTAGGAAAAAAGCCGAGCATAAGTATACAAGGGAGAGTGTGGTAGAGAGGGCTTTAATAGACTACATATTGGTATCTAGGGGAAGAGTTTTGGATATCCACATTCTTGGGGAAGAGTGGGGGAATATCAGATCTTTTTTTGGTGGAAGGAATGTTGAGAGTGGAGGATAGATGGAAAAAGAGGAAAAGGATAGAAGGTACTTGGTACTTGGAGTAAACTGGTTAAATGAGAAAGAAAATTACAAGAAACTGAGAGAAGAGTGGAAGTAAAGGATAGAGCAGAACTAGGAGTGGAGGAATGGGGATGTTTGAAGGATTAGATGTGCAAAAATGGTGTGTGGAACGAGGAGGATTAGAGGAAATAGAAGGGTAGTGTTGGGATGATGAAGCAAAGGAGGTTGTAGAAGAGAAGAAACAAGCATTCACAGATTGATTGTAAAATAGTACGAAACACGAGGTACAAAAAAAAAAAGAAAAAAAAAAGAAATAGTAAAACATAAGATAAAGGAGAGCAGATGTGAAATGGGGTACGGGTATGACAAAAATGTTGAAAGTAATAAAAATATATATATTTATTTAAGGAAATTAACTTCTTCCATAAAATGGTGCTTATGTTTACCCAATTGACTTAGTTTACCTAGTTGTATTTTGTGGGAAGGAGAGCTATGCTCGTGGTGTCCTGCCTTTGTATCTCACAGTGTCTCATGAATGGTTTTTGCACATACTATTTCATTATCCAGTTTGTTCCAAGTGTCCACTACTCTATGTGGAAAACTGTTTTTCTTCAGTTCTCTTCTGTAGCTATGTTTTTTTTTTTTTCTTTCCATGTCCTCTTGTGTTTCTCTTGTCCCAGTTTAGTAAGTCCTCTCTATCGAGTATCTCTGTGCCTTCCATGATTCTGTAGATGGTCAGTAGGTCACCTCTCTCTCTTCTTTGCTCCAGCGTTGGTAACTCCAGTTTAGCCCATCTCTCCTCATATGATAGGTTTGCAAGTGCAGGTGCCATTTTTGTTGCTGCTCTCTGGATTCTTTCTATTTTCTTTATATTCTTTTTGGTACTGGGTGACCACAATGTCGCCGCATACTCTAGTCTAGGCCTTATCAATGTAACCAATATTTCTTTTATCATGTCTTCGTCCAAGTATGCAAATGCCACTTTTATTGATCTTAGCAAGTTGTAAGCCTCCCCGGCAATTTTGTTAATCTGTTCATAGGACAAGTCGTTTGTGATAATTACCCCCAAATCTTTTTCAGATCCTACCTTCTTTACCTCCTTAGTTCCAATTGTATATTTTCCTTATATTCTGTTTTTGCTTTTTCCAAACTCCATTATGCTACACTTCTTAGTATTAAAGTCCACTTCCCATTTCTGACTCCAGTTCCATACCTCATTCAGGTCTTCTTGCAATGCTTCACAGTCCTTATCAGTTTCTACTTTCCTTAACAGTTTGGCATCGTCTGCAAAGAAGCTCCTGTAACATTTCACATCCTCGTCCATGTCATTCACATAAATAGCAAACATTATTGGTGCCAATACAGATCCTTGCGGTACTCCACTGATCACCTCTTTCCAATCTGAATATTTTTCTCTGAGCACTACTCTCATCTTTCTACCAGTCAGGAAGTCCTCCATTCATTTTAGTAGGTTCCCTTGTATTCCTCCTATGTGTTCCAGTTTTTTTTTTTAGTAATTTTCTGTGTGGTACTTTGTCAAAAGCTTTTTGCAAGTCTAGGAAAGCACAATCAGCCCATCCATTTTTTTCTTGCACTGTGTCTATTAGTCTTGAGTAGAAGCATATTAAGTTTGTGGTGCATGATCTTCCTTGTCTGAACCCAAATTGTCTTGAGTTTATTATGTTGTTGTCTTCCAAATGTTTTACCCATCTATTCTTCATGATTTTCTCACAAATTTTGGCTATAGTGCTTGTTAGTGATACTGGCCTATAGTTGTTGTTGTTGTTGTCGTTCCCTAGACTGTCTGTCCAAGCAGTCCCGTCTCCCCAAGGAATGCCACAGCCGAAACTGAGTTTTCCCACAAATCCTTTATAGAGTGTATGTTGTGTTGTTTGCATGCATGATTGTGTATAATGCAGTCTTCCATTATGTGTTGTATGGTATGGGGTGAAGTGTTACATCCTGGGCAGCTGTTCACAATGCAGTCATCCAGCCTCTTCTGGTAGCTTAGAAGTGCTGGGTGGTGGCCGCACCACAGTCTGGCCAAGTGGACTCTGTCCTTTCGTGGGAGAGAGGATTCAGAAGGGTGGATATCAGGGGGTCTGGCATGCAGCAGTGTGTTGTCTTTCAGTGTGTTAATGGAGCGGTGAGTGATATGATTATGAATATGTTTCCGGAGGCTGGTATTTGGTGGTTGTGGAGGAAGAGAAGAGAGTATCTGTGTGTGATACAGGTCTTTGGGTGTTGTTTTAATGTTTCTTGGTGTGTAGGTGTTCTGCTATGTAGCGGGTGTGATGTGTTTGTGGTGGCTGCAGCAAGTGTTTGTGTGCCTCTCATGTCGAGGTGGTCCTTGACTTTGAGGACTTTTGTTTCATGGTGTAAATGGTCTGTAGGTGTTGTATTTGTGCAGCCTGTAATTGTTTTTAGGGCTTTGTTTTGTATGATTTGAAGGGTGTTGTGGTGTGTCTCACTGAGATTAGGAGCCCATGCAGGACTCACATAATTCATCACTGAGCATATGCATTGTTTGTATATTGTTGTATTAGTTTCTTTGTTTTGTCCAAATGTTGTTCCAGTGATTGACTTAAGTGTGTTAAGTCTAGTTGTGCATTTGTTTTTTATGTTTGTGATGTGTTGTTTGAAAGACATGGATGTATCGTATGTTACACCAAGAATTTTCGGTGTGTTTGTGTGTGGTATTAGAGTGTTGTTGATGTAGAGATGAGGTATGTATTTGTGTTCTTTTGTCCAGTTGGTGAGAAGTGTTGCTGTAGATTTGGTTGGAGCTATTTTGAGTCTGTTTGTGATGAACCATGTGTTGAGTGTATCAAGGTATGGCTGGATTATTTCTGCAGCTTTGTCTGTGTTACGATGTGTGCATATGATTGTTATGTCGTCTGCGTAGGAAGAGATTTGTATTTCTGAGGTGTCTGGTGTGGGTAAATCATGCATGTATAGATTAAAGAGCGTGGGGGATAGAACAGAGCCCTGTGGTACTCCATTCTTAATGTTTCTGATGTGCGATGATTGGCCATTATATGACACGTAAGCATTCCTACCTGCCAGATAATTGGCCAGCCATCTTTTGGTGTTATTGTGCATGTCTGTGTTATATATTTTATTTGTTAGGTTGTGGCGGGGGATAGCATCAAAAGCTTTACTAATGTCTAATGTTATAAGAAGTGTTCTGTGGTGGGGCCTATCTGAATTGATGCCATCTAAAATTCTTTGTGTGAGATTTATCAGAAGAGTGTTTGTGGAGTGTAGTGGCCTAAAACCGTGTTGTGAGTCAGCAAGGGGAATATGTGGTGTGACAAGTTGAAGTATTAGGCATTCAATGACTTTAGAGGGGATGCAGAGAAGTGTGATTGGGCGGTGTGATGTTGGGATTGTTGGGTCTTTGTTCGGTTTTGGAATGGTGATTAGTGTTTGTATTTGGTCTGCTATGTTTTGAGGGATAGGTGTGGGGGTATTGTGTTTAAGTGTGTCTCATTGTCTGATGAGGTCTTGGATTTCTGGTGTGAAGTTGGGGTTGTGTGATTTTCTGTTGCCTCTAGGGATGTAGCTCTTGTCTGCATTTCGTATGATTGTATTAAAAGTGTGCACAGCATTGTTTATGTTTGTGATTGGTGTACTGTTAAGTGTTTCAAAATGTTGTTCTGTCTCTTCAGTAAAAGCTTCCCAGTTAGCTCTCTTGTAATTGGTGTATGTGTGTCTGTGGCCAACTGGGGTGCATCTTGTTTTGGTGGTGATGATGACTGGAAGGGGGTCAGAACCAAGGGTTCCGACCACTCTCCATGATGTTGTTGGGGTTAGGCAGGGGGAGCAGAAGGTGATATCAGGAGAGGAGGGAGTGTATAGGGCTTGGTGTGGGATATGTGTATGATTATGTGTGTTGTTCATGATAGTCAATGAGTCAAACTGAGTCTGTATATCAAGCCCTCTGTCTGTGTCAGGGTTGTCGACATACCAGGCAGACGACTTGGCGTTGGAAGTCACTACCCATGATCAGGTTGGAGATTGAGGCTAGTTGGCTAAATTGAGGCCTGAAGGTGTTTGGAACTGTGGGGGATGATTGGGGGGGAATGTACATGTTAACTATTGTCAGTGTTGATTTGTTGCCTGTGCGGATTCGAATGGATTGGATTTCTGTAGTGTTATCTGTGGTAGGGAGGAGAATTTTGGTTGTGGCACTTGTGTCCACAAAACAGATGGAGTGGTGGATCAGGGTGATGAGTCCACCGCCATTGCCGTCGGTCCGGTCTTGTCTGATGGTGGTGTAATTATGAAATGATGGTGTTTTGTGTGTGTCTTAGTTTTGTTTCTTGTATAATTGCAATGTGTATGTTGTGTTGTTTAAGAAAGTGTTCGAGTTCATGTTTTTTCGTTGTGTTGTGTTGTGTTGTAATATGTTGATGTTGTGTGTTCTGTATGTGTTGTATGTTGCTGTTTGGGGTTGAGGTTGGGGTGTTAATGGGGAAGGTATAGGATCTGGGTTAGTGGGGGGGGGAAGGAGAGATTGGGGACAAAGGAAGGGGAGTACTGATTGGGGATAAGGGCAAAGGGAAATTGGGAGTGGGTAAGGGTGCTGGCTGTGGTTGGGGAGGTTGGAGTGGGGTTACTGGAGGGCAGATAGAACATGTCCAAGTGTTTGTGTATTGGTTTGTGTCAGCAAGTGTTGTACAAGTGAGGTGAGCCCAGTTTTTGCACATACTGCACTGAACTGAGCCCTTTGTCTGTCTGCTCGAAGTAATGGGTTTAGAGCATGTTGGGCATATGTATTTTGTGGTGGGCCCAGGATTGCTCTCTACATCTCCGGCTAAAAGTAGAAGAAGAGGGGTGATCGCCGGAAAACCACCCCTCGGTGCAGAAAAAACATAATATTGCTTGTTGAGAAAAAGGATTGTGGTACCCCCCAAGGCAGACGTAGCTCCTCTTGGGGATCGGTGCCACCTGCGTAGAGCCGGTGGCCAGGGCTGGTTGCCGCTGTTTGGCCCCCAACTCTTGGGGTTGGGGGGTGGTCCCACGACGTAGACGCTGCGGCTCCAGGACCGGCCTATAGTTGGTGGTTTCTTCCTTGTTTTGTCCTTTATATTGGTACAATGTTAGCATTTTCCAGTCTTTAGGTATCTTTCCTTCTTTGAGTGAGCTATTTATTATGTTGTGTATTTTGTCCGTTAGTTCTTCTTTGCATTCCTTTAGAATCCAATTTGCAATACCATCCGGGCCATGTGATTTTCTGACGTCAAGTTTTGTAGTCATCATGATGTGCGAGGGGTATACAAGGATGCTGGTATTGGTGTCTTGTTGTTGTAGTTAAGTGACATCTGAATTCTGTGAACTGGCTTGATCACGTTTTCTGTGAATTATTACACAGTGAAAGAGAGAAGGAGTTTGAATGTGTTTGAGATGAGGTGTCAGAGAAGTATGATAGGGGTTACTAGGCTGGATAGAATGAGAAATGAGGCAAGGAGAACGGGGGTGGAAAGGGAATTGGGAGATAGGGTTGATGAAAGTATTGGGATGGTTTGGACATGAGGAAAGAAGGAATGAAGAAAGACTAATAAAAGAGGTGTGGAAGAAGTGAAAATGAGGGTTGACCTAGGATGAGATGGATGGGGTAAAAGGGGCATTGGGAAAGAGGGAGGAAGTTGAGGAAGGATGGGAGAGGACAGAAGATAAGGGTGAATGGGGAATGGTTGTGTATGGATGATGCTGTGATGCATGAGGTGGTGAGAGAGTATGTGTGAGAAATGAATTGGCACAGCCCAAAGGGATTTCCCCCCCGTCTTCTTTTCTGCATGAGGGGACGGAGAGGGGGGGGGTCGCCGATTTAATGAAGCAGCCTTGCTATGTCTCGCGACACTGCTTCTGACTCAGGGCAGTAGGCGAGATGCAGGGATGACCTGTTATCCAGGAGGTGCCAAAATAGGAGGGAGGGAAGTGGAATATGTTAGGGATGGAATGGGTGGGAGGGGTTTTTATGCCTTATGTTTTTCCCCTTGTAAGGGGGAAAAAGGCTTTGGTATATGTATGTATGAAAGAGAATGAGTAATACAGCAGTGACTTTATATTTTATAACAAGTATTGTGATGCATCAATTATCGTTCCTCAGGCATCTGATGCTGAGAGCGAGAATTTGACTCATTGAAGAGGTTAGCAGAGAAATGGGAGGCAAGTCAAGTATAGAAGAAAAGGTATACGTGCAGATGGAGAGATGATAATGGAAGAGGCATAAGAGGAAGATAGGTAGAGTATTTTAGGGAGTTGCTTAATGTGAAGGATAGGGAGGGAAAGGTGGTTGCAATGAAAATGATGAATGGAGAAATAAGAAAAGATGAGGTGAAAGCAGTTATCAAAATGATGAGAGCAGGCAGAGCACTTGGCTTAGATGGCTGTTATGCAGAATGTCTAAAAAAGGGAGGTACAGTGATGGTGGACTTGCTGGTGAAGTTTAATGTTTAAAAAAAGGGAGGTACTGTGATGGTGGACTTGATGGTGAAGTTTAATGTTTGTCTCAAAGAGGATAGAGTGCCATAGGACTGGTGATGTATAGTTATGCTTGACTGTTGCTTGGAGATGACTGTAGCTTGGAGACGACTGTTGCTTGGAGATGACTGTTGCTTGGAGATGGAGATGACTTGCTTGGAGATGTCTGTTGCTTGGAGAGGACTGTTCCTTGGAGAGGGGTACTGCTTGGAGTGGAGAGCTGCTTGAAGATGTCGTGTCCTGGAGTGAACTGATCACTTGGCTTGGTCTCCCCCCCCCCCCTATAAAGAAGGCTGGTGCAGACCCGGGCAACTTGTGCTGGCTCTTGATTGGCCTGTTTACTGTAAATTTGTTGGTGGACGCTCTTGCTCACTACTCTTGCCAACTATAACAAGCGGAGTAGGTAGGCCTAAGTCAAGTGTCTGCTGACCGGTCTCCGGTGAGTTTTCTGGGCCTCTGATTGGTCAGCTGCCTTGTGTTTGGACGTCCTTGTTGACTATGCTTGCCCACTTTGGGGCATATATAACCTTGGGTCGGAATGCATCACGGCCAGTCTAGTTTACTCTGGTGGCATGTTGCCACAGTACCAATAGTATCTATAGAAGCCACTAATATTGATAAATTTAGAGGGTATATATAGAATGTACTATAAATATTATATTTAGATGGTAATGAAAAGTATAACTTTAAAAGGTCCTGGTAATAATAGAATTAAAAGTACTGATGATGATATATATAAAAGATACTAATGATAGATTTAATTGATGCATATAATGACAACTTTAATGAGTTTATAAATTTTAATAATGAGAACTTTAAAATATGCAAATAATTATATTCTAGAAGGTTCCAAAGTTATAATTAGAAGGTACTAATAATTATATTTATAAGATACTCATAGAAATAACTTACAAATGTACAAATAAAGATATATTTAGAAGGCACTCCTAATTATAACTTTAGATGATACTAATGATGTTTTGGAAAGAAATTAAGAGAGGAAGAGAAGGTGAATGAAGTAGAGAAGAAAAGGCAAAAGGTGCAGATGGAGAGATGATAATAGAAGAGAAGGCAGTAAGGGGAAGATGGGTAGAGTATTTTAGGGAGTTGCTAAATGTGAAGGAGGATAGGGAGGGAAAGATAGTTGCAGTGGGAAGTGCTAAGAAAATGACCGTGATGAGTGAGGAAAATGAAGGAGAAAGAAGGAAGGATGAAGTGATGACAGTTGTTAAGATGATGAAAGCAGGTAAGGCACCTGGTCTGGATGGATGCCATACAGAATGTCTAAAAAAAAAAGGAGGTACAGGGATGGTGGACTGGCTGGTGAGGTTATTTAAAGTTTGCTGGAGAGAGGATAGAGTGCCGGAGGAGTGCCTGTATAGTTCCACTTTACAAGGGAAAAGGGGACAAATATGAGTGTAGTAGTTACAGAGGGGTTGGCTTGTTAAGTGTAGTTGGGAAGGCTTATGGGAGGATCTTGATTGAGAGGATTAGGAGAGGAACAGAGGGAGTAATTGGCGAGGAACAGTGTGGATTTAAGACGGGTAGAGGTTGTGTAGATCAGATCTTTGTGGTAAGACAGATATATGAGAAAGCTATAGGAAAAGGTATGGATGTTTTTTTTGGCTTTTATGGATCTGGAAAAGGCTTATGACATAGTAGACAGGAAGGCACTGTGGGAGGTTTTGCGCATATACGGGATAGGAGGAAAGCTTCTAGGAGCTGTCAATTTAAAAGGTACTAATAATGATATATGTAAAAGATATATACATATACCAAAAGCTTTTTCCCCCTACATGGGGGGTAGCCAAAAAGAAAAAAAGCATAGAAACTACTCCCACCCATTCCATTTCCTGTATATTCCACTCCCCTCCACCATCCTCCCTCCCTCTTATCTTGGCACCTCCTGGATGACGGGTCATCCCTGCATCCTGTTTACTGCCCTGGGTCAGAAGCAGTGTCGCAAGACACAGCACATCCACAGGAAGGCCGCTTCATAAATTCGGTGACTCCATCCCCCTCTCCGTCCCCTCATGCAGAAAAGGAGAAGACGGGGAGAAATCCCTTCGGGCTGCATCATTTTTTTTTTTTTTTTATACATCCTCACCACCCACCCACTCCCCCTCATGCATCACAGCATCATCTATACACAACCCCTCTCCATTCACCCCTATCTTCTGTCCTCTCCCATCCTTCCTCCACAGACATTCCTCTCTCTTGTAATGCCCCTTTCACCCCATCCATCCATCTCATCCTAGGACGCCCCCTCATATTCACTCCTTCCACACTTCTTTTACTAATCTTTCTTCACTCATTCTTTCCACGTGTCCAAACCATCCTAATACCCTTTCATCAACCCTATCTCCCAGCTCCCTTTCCATCCCTGTTCTCCTCCTCACCTCCTCATTTCTCACTCTATCTAGCCTAGTAACCCCTATCATACTTCTCAGACATTTCATCTCAAACACATTCAAACTCCTTCTCTCTTCCTCTCCCATGTTCCATGTTTCTGCCCCGTTCAATACTGTTGGCACAATCACTCCTTCATATAACCTCCTCTTAGCATCCATTCCTAGATGTCTATTTCTCATTACACTTTTTAATCCACCAAGGCATTTACTCGCTTCTCTTAATCTACATTCTACCTCCACCCCCACTCCTCCCTTTCCTGCCACATTCACACCCAAGTATCTAAAACTATCCACTTCCTCCAGTCTTTCACCCTTAATGCTCACCTCCAGCCTGCTGTCACTCTCTTCCCTTGTACATCTCATCACCTTACTTTTACCCACATTTATCTTCAATAATAAATTTAATTAGTGCACATATTGACAACTTTAGAAGGTTGTCATAATGAGAACTTTAGAAGGTACATTTTAATAGTGATTTTATAAATTCTTATGATGACAATTTTAGAATATACTAATAATGATATTTTAGGTACCAAAAATATATATCAGAAGGTACTCATACACAACTTTTAAATATACTAATAAAAACAAATTTAAAAGTTCCTACTAATGATAATTTTAGATGATACTAATGATAATATTAGAAGGTACTCATATTAATATTTTTCATATGTTCTAATAAAATATATTTAGAATGTACTAATAATGATAATTTTCGATGATACAAATAATAATAATAGAAGTAATAATATCGATAACTTTGGAGGTTCTACTAATGATAATTTTAGAAAGAAGTTATAATAAATTTAAAGGTTACCAATAATGAAACTTTAAAATGTACTAATAACAATAAGTTTAGAATGTACCAATAACGATATAACTAGAAAGGGAATTATATTTATATTGTTAGGTGTCAATAATAATTTTACAAGGTACTAATAATTATAATATTGGAATATACTAATAAAAAATTGATACGAATAGCTTTAGAAGGTACTGAAATACTTTTGAGACGATACATTAAATGATACTAATAATCATAATTTACAAGATGCTAATAACATTTTTGAAGGAACTAAAAATGTCCAAATAATTACAACTTAATTAAGAAGCTATGAATAATGATAACGTTAGAAGGTACTAATTATGATAAATTCAAAATATACTAATCATGAGAAATATTAAAATACACTTATAATGATTACTTTAGATACTGGTAATATTGAAATTTTTTGAAGTTCTAGTAAATTTAGGCGATACTGAAATTAATCTGATAATGACATTAGAAAGGTACTAATAATGATCATATTAGAACATACTTATAATGATAACGATAGTTTAAGAAAGTAGTAGTACTGATAATTTAGAAGGCCCTGTAGTATTTAGTTCGGAACAACGGCAGGACAAATGAAAATCAACACAAAATATCTAATCTCTCTCTTTTTGACACTAGAAGTGTCACATGAGAAATATAGGTGAAGCTCTAAGGCCACAGCTTAGTGGAGCTTATGGTTGTAGCTGGACGTGGAGCCTAACGTCAGCGAGGCGGTGGCAGATGATGACGGCGAGGCTCGATGGGACGGCTAGAAGACTGGACGAGGAGATGTAGTTTGTGCGCTGGTCAGGTACTGTTCTGCCCATCTCGGCGAAATGCCGACCTTTTAAGGGAGGCTGGCGGGAACGTGAGGAGCTTTCCAAGTTCCTGATTGGCTGACCGCTGCCTGGCAGGGACACCCTTGCGAACTACGCTTGCCAACTACAGGAACTTGGAAAGGCTAGTTCCGAAGATTTCTTTGGTCAGTGTGTGACGGGTCGTAGGATGCATCACGTCACTACACCACTCCCCCGCTCTTCAAAAGCGGGCGTCGAGGAGGATAGGGAGCGACGCGCGCGACGTACTTGAATCGGTCTGGCCTTCGGATCAATCGCCCCAAACGAGTGGTCATGCCGTCAGGGGCCATGTCTGGCGAGGAGGGCCTTGATGGAGGGGGGCTCGAGTGCAGGGTGGTGTTGTCGAAGTCGGAGGCCTGGTGATGGGAGGTCGGTTGAGTATGGAGCTGTGGAGACATAAGGTTGGGTGAGAATTGTTGCATTGCATGGTCGAGCGGGGGTGTGGGGAGGGGAGGATCTTGGGGGGTGCCGGGAACAGTTGTAGAAGGGTGTGGTTGTGGGATAGGAGAAGGATAAGGGTTCGCCGTCGCGTACGCGTGATCTGTGTGAGTTTGGGGGGGCTGCTGCAGGTGCTGTGGTGGTGGGGAGTTAGGGGCAGGAGGGGAGTATTGGTTTGGAGGGGAGAGGTTTTCGGGGGGTGGGGAATGACTTGGTTCGGTGGTGAGGATGGGGTTAGGACCATGTTGTAAGAGGTATTGTAGTGGCCCTGGAGGTTTGGTAGGGGGAGTAATGGGGAGGTGGGCCGGCTTGAGCCTGTCGATGGAGACGCGATCCGGTTTAGCATCTCGGTTGATCACGAAGTGTTTTGTTGATCTGGTGAGGACTCGGAAGGAGCCATCGTATGGGCGTTGAAGAGGAGTTCATTTGGAGTCTCGCCTGAGGAAGACGTAGTCACTTGTAGACAGGGCCGGGGGAAGGTGCTCCGGTTGAGGTTGTGGTGGGCGAGGGGGGGTTGGACGGGTGTTGGCGAATGTCTCCTTGATAAGTTGGAGGAGGGCGTGACGATCAGGATCGCCGACGGCAGGCGTGGCAATTTCCCCAGGGAGGCGAAGGTTCTCAGCGTAAAGTAGCTGAGATGGGGAAATGTCGTTGTCGACCTTTGGTGTGACGCGGATCGTGAGAAGCACCAGGGGAAGGGCGTCGACCCAGTCGCATGAGGGTTGTGCCTTAAGCGACTCCTTCAGTTGGCGTTGGAACCGTTCCACGAGTCCATTGGCTTGGGGGTGGTAAGCGGTAGTCCGGTTGCGTTTGGTGCCCAGGAACCTGAGGAGGCTGGACCATAGGTCAGATTCGAACTGAGGGCCCCTATCGGTGACAATGATGTGAGGTGCGCCGAATCTGGATACCCAACCGGAGAGAAAAGCACGGGCGGTCGTCTCGGCGGATATATCCGGAAGGGGGATCGCTTCTGACCACCTGGTGTACCTGTCGATACACGTAAGGAGGTAACGCATGCCACGAGAAGGCGGAAGGGGGCCTACAATGTCCACATGGACTGACTGGAAACGTGCCGTGGGTGTAGGAAAACGCTGGAGTGGTGCGTGGACGTGGCGCGTAACCTTGGCCGTCTGGCAGGGGAGGCAGGTCTGGATCCATTGTCTGACATCCTTGTTGATGCCTGGCCAGACGACTCGATCCGTGATGAGGCGTTGTGTCGCGCGGATGCCCGGATGACTGTGGTCATGGAAGGAGGAGAAGACGTCCTTACGGTGGCAGGCGGGGATGTACGGGCGGGGTTTGCCTGTGGAGACGTCACACCACAATGGTACGGGGTTGTTAGGAAGCTGTCTTAGCTGTAAGGATGAGGTGTCGTGCATACGTAGGAGGCGGAGTTCACTGTCGTTATTCTGAGATGCGGCGATGCGTGAGTAGTCTATGTTGTGGTCAGGGAGGATGCTGGAGGTGATTCTAGATAAGGCGTCGGCCACCTGGTTATCCTCTCCCTTGATATACTCAATTCGAGTATCAAATTGGGAGAGGAATGACAGCTGCCGGGAGACACTTGGGGAGTGATGGTCGGAGACCCTGTCTAGGGCATGGGCGAGTGGCTTGTGGTCTGTAAGAATGACGAAAGGCCGGCCTTCAAGGAAGTAAAGGAAGTGCTTGACGGCCGAGACTATGGCTAGCAGTTCCCTGTCAAAGGCGCTGTAGCGAATTTGAGGAGGGTCCAGACGTTTGGAGAAAAAGGCGATAGGCTGGAGCTGGCCGTTGATCTTCTGTTGGAGGACGGCGCCAATTGCTGAGGAGGAGGCATCGGTGATAAGGAATGTGGGGGCGTGAGCTACCGGGTAGGACAAGCGGGCGGCCTCAGCGATTGCCGCCTTGACTTGCCCGAATGCTTGGGTTGGTTCGGAAGACCACTTCACAGGTTTGACCGACCGCTTGGAATGGTTCTTGGTAAGGTCGTTCAAGGGAGCGAGTTTTGCAGCTGCGTCGGGGACGAATCTATGGTAATAATTGACGATTCCTAGGAATCGTCGGAGCATCTTGATGGATGTTGGCTGTGGGAAGTCTTTGATTGTATCTACTTTCTGAGGGAGAGGATACAGGCCTGCTGTTGAGATGCGGTGTCCGAGGAAGTCGAGAGATGAAACTCCGAGGAGACACTTGGACGGGTGTACCCGGAGGCCATAATCTTGGAGGCGGCGGAAGAGGAGGCGGAGGTGTTGGGGGTGCTGGTTGTGGGTATCGGAGGCTACGAGGATGTCGTCGATGTAAACGGTGATGAAGTCGAAGTCTCTCAGGGTATGGTCTATAAACCTCTGGAACGTCTGGGCGGCATTCCGGAGGCCAAACGGAGTGGCTATGGCTGTCTTCTGGACGTCTTACGGCACTACAGGGATTTGATGAAACGCCCTGACCAGGTCGATCTTCGAGAAGACCTGCTTCCCGTGAAGCTTGAAGTGGAAGTCTTGAGCTTGAGGGATGGGGTAGCGGTCGGGCTTCGTGATGCGGTTAAGTTGACGGTAGTCACCGCAAGCCCGCCATTGGTTGGGCGGTGGAGGTGGCTTGGGAACCATGTGGAGTGGTGATGCCCAAGCACTCTCCGATGGTTGGATGATGTCCTGGTCTAGGAGTTCTTGGAACTCCTGTTTGGCAGCGGCCAACTTCTCTGGGGAAAGTCGTCGAGGCTTGCTGTATACTGGCGGTCCAGATGTCTGGATGTGGTGCATGATCTTGTGAGGGGTGGTGGTGGTGTTGGTCTTGTCTGGGGATGTTAGCTGGGGAAACTCCTGCAGGATGCGTGCATAATCGCCAGCGGGCTGGAGTGACGATATTTGGTGTGAAGTGGCGTTAGTCGTGGTTCCTGGTATGCTTGTTGTGCCATGGTACAAGCAGTTATCCTTGGCGCTAACTACCATATTGTAGTGCTGGAGGAAGTTGTAGCCAAGAATGGGTTGCTGTACCGCTGCTATGACGAATGTCCAAGGGAACTTGACATCGTGGAGGTCCAGGACGCTGTGGTGGCTGCCGTACGTTGCGATGGGCGTACCGTTGGCTGCAAGCAAGTCGTAGGATGGCCAACGTGTACCGTGGTTGGGTTTTTCCGTCGGGGGTATGATGCTGACGGCTGAACCTGTGTCTACCAGGAAGGATAGGCCAGAATGGCGATCACGCACTGAGAGGAGGGTGTGGGTATGGTTAGCGGGGGTAGGGGTGGTTACCGACCCCCGCGTTTGGAGTTTCCCTGCGACCAGCTGCATGGTCGTGTGCATCTGAGCGCCTTGGCTCCGAAGCGGGTATGGTACCAGCAGGAGGCAGTATCCTGTCGTGGAGCGGGGCTACGTGGTGGTTGATGGCTTCCCCTCTCGGCTAAAAACTGGTTGAGCAAAGTCTTCATGTCGGCGACTTCCTGTCGTAGCTGCTGCACACTTTGGTCACTGGCACTATATGACACGGGAATGTTTTCACTCACAGCACTATCGTCACTAACACCTGGGTTGTCACTACACTTTGTACGAATACTATTCACTGGTTTGTCACTGCGCTGGAAGATAGTGGCTGACCGGACGTTGTATGGAGATACTTGTACCGAGATATGACTTTGGTACAATCTATCTGCTATTTCGCAGTATTGCTTGTCGTCCTTATCACCGGCTAGAGCTTCCAGGTGTAAGTGGAGGGCGTCCGGCATCTTGGAGAGGTGAATGGAGCGGAGGAGTTCCTTGGGCAATGACACCTTTGCCCGGGTGTTGAGGGTGGCCATACGGGTGTATAACTGTGACGGGGTGGTGTCGCCGGGTTCACTATGCTGGATATCTCGGTAAAGCTGGTCGTCGGGCCTGGTGTATAGCTTCCGTAAGGCAGTCTTGAGGGCGGCACACTTGCCTTCTTCCGGAGGAGAGGAGACGACGTTACGGACAAGGGCGATGACGTCCGTTGGTAGAGCGGCGATGTACGCGCCGAAGGCTTGGTGGTCCGGCACGTTACCTTGAGTGGCTAAATAGGCCTCTGTGTGAACTAGCCAGCTCTCCAAGTCACGGGAGAAATTGGAAAGTTTCACTTGTGTATTTTCCATAATCCTGGTTGTCCTTCACCGGGGTCACCACTTTGTAGTGGTTTTAGTTCGGAACAACGGCAGGACAATGAAATTCACACCTAAGAAATATCTAATCTCTTTTTGGTAATTAGCCACAAGGTGCGATACTAGAAGTGTCACATGAAAAATATAGGTGAAGCTCTGACTAAGGCCACAGCTTAATGGAGCTGATCAGTTGTAGCTGAACGGGGAGCCTAACGTCAGAGGCGCGGTGGCATAAGATGACGGCGAGGATCGATGGGACGGCTACAGGACTAGACGAGGAGATGTTGTTGGTGCACGGGTCGGAGGCCCGTAAGTGTTGAGCCGCTCTGTGTTTCAGCTACTCTGGCGTTTTTATAGTTATCTGGGCGGAGGGTATCCGACCAGGATGTGGGCGAGCCGTCCTATGTTTTCGGTGATGTTGTAAACTATGTCGGCTCCAGTCTTCCAAGCTTCGGGGGCCATGGAGTTGAATTGTCTACCTCTTCTCAGGGCGATGGTGTGAGCGCACTCTAGTAGGTAGTGAAGGAGAGGTTCTGAGGTGTTCATCCCGCAGTGGTCGCATTCCCTTTCCTGTCGTTCGATAATTTCCCAGCAGCACTTGTACCCCAACCTGAGTCTGTGGATGATCACGGCGAGTCCTCTGTCGGAGATCTTGGTGGCGGGATGAGGGCACAGTTTGGTCGCCCTCTCGTGCCACTTTGCGCTTGCTGATGCTGAGCTTATCGATTTTCTGTGATTGGTTACCTTTGTTCGTTGTAGGTGGTCTCTGGCCCAGCTTTTGATTAATGTGGTTGATTGTTGGACTTGGATTTCTATGTGAGAATGGTAGCGTGTTGTCTTGGCCAGCTCATCTGCTCGCTCGTTGCCGTGTACCCCTATGTGGCTGGGTATCCAGTTGATGATGACTGGGCGATTTTGTCTGTTGTGTAGCTGCAGGAGGTAGAGTATTGTTGTGATAGTGTTTATGTTGGTGGGTATGTCCTTTTTCTGGAGTACTTGTGTCACCGCAAGAGAGTCTGTGTGTATGACCACCGGCCCTTGTAGTTGGATTGAGTACTCCAGGGTTTTTTACATTGCCACCAGCTCAGTCTGTAGGGTCGAGCAGTGGTCTGATGTGCGCCAGGCGGCGGTGTATGTTGCGGAGTATACTCCTGCACCTGTTATACCGTTCTCCGGGTCGACAGTGCCGTCAGTGTAGTAGACAAAACCACCCTGGGCCTCCGTTGCCTCGATCGCTGTTCGTGCGGCATCTCTCAGTTCCCCTGGTGAGCAGTGATTCTTTGCGTGTGGTAGTTGTGTGTGGTTGAAGGTGGTTGTTAGGGATATCCACGGGGCTGGAGGTTGGTACTTCAGGCATGCCCTGTCTGGCTTCAGAGCCTGTAGGTGCCCTTCCATGACTGTCGCACGGATTTGGTCTCCTAGGTGTCCTATGTATGTATCTGGTCGTGGTAGGTCGGGGTGCGCGTCCAGGTGAGCCTTGAGTTTAGTCTTGAGATGTGAGTCCCTGTCGCTCAGCAGGGCCTTGGCTACCGCGGTGCAGTTCCGGGTCTGAATCCTGGCCATCAGTGGTGGTATGCCAGATTCCATCTGCAGGTTGCTTTTTCTGGTCCACATGGGAGCACCTAGGATGAGGCGAAGGGCGTTGTTTTGTGCTACTTCAAGTGATTCTTCCTGCTGTGCTGTTAGATGTGATAGGACAGGTGCTCTATATTCAATAATGGGTCGGATGCAATACTTGTAGTAGTGTTCCAGTACCAGGCGGCTGTTACCCGCATCAAGTGATTGCATATATCTCATCGGAGCTGTCTTCGTTTTTGTCATTTGCTTCAGCTTCTTGATTTGAAGAGAGGATGACAAGGTTTTCTGCACAGTGACTCCAAGATAGGTGAAGTCATCCACCCACTCAAGATCTTGCTGGTGTATGGAGATTGGCCTTGGGTTTGCCATTTTAATAGCCATGGCTTTTGTCTTCCTTACGTTTATCTTGAAGCCTAGGTATGTGCAGCTCTTTTGTATAGTATTGAGGGCCTTTTGGGCATTGGTCCGGCAGTTGGGTCCCTTGCTAACGATGGCGATGTCGTCAGCATATATGAAGATCTCAACGTTCCGTGGTCGTGGGAGGGAGGCTATGTTGTCCATGTGCACGTTGAACAGGTAGGGACTCAAGATGCCTCCTTGAGGGGTGCCGTATTCCAGGTCTTTGTAGCTAGACACGGAGCCCTGGAAACGGACTCTAGCCCGTCTGTTTTGGCAGTATGCCTGTACCCATGCCAGAAGGTTGCCTGCGATTCCCTTCTCGACGAGAGAGGTCAGCATCGCTGAGGGGTTGACCAATTCGAAGGCTTTTTCTAAGTCCAGGAAGACGACGATTGCCTTTTTCCCGTTGATGAAGCTGAGGAAGTCCATTATGCACTCCGTGGTTCCCACCATACCCCGATAGGCATACAACTGTGGATGGAGTGGCCCTACTTTCCATTTCAGCCTGTTGAGCACCATTTTCTCGACGGTCTTCTCTATACAGCTAAGTAGGGAGATGGGTCTGTAGCTGTTGGCCTCCTTGGACTTGGGGATAGGAACTATATCTTGGGAATTCCAGTTCCTAGGTCTCGCGTGTTCCGCCAGGGTGCGATTTGCCAAGAGTAGAATGGCCTTCCATCCGGCGTTACCAGCGTTCTTGATCATCGAGTAGGTTATCTTGTCTGCCCCAGGTGAGGTGTATTTTCCCAGGTGTCTTGCCGCTCGGAGCTCTTGTAAAGTGAAAGGTTCGTCCATGTCTGCCGTGGAGATAAGTTCTTGTCGCTGTTGTCCCAGTTCTTCTTGTTTCGTCCTGGTTGAGAACGGAAGTTGCGTAGGAGATGTCCTTTGGGCAAAACCGATTGCTAGGTGGTCCGCTTCCCGTTTCGGATCCGGGTGGATGATCCTGCTGGTCCTGTTTTTTCCCGAGACTCTGTGTAGCCATCTCCCTGGTGGTTGTATGACTGTTGAGCTGGGAGCACCATATTAACAGTTTTCTCTGTCTTATTTCTTGGAATTCCTCGTGCATATGCCGTATGGCTTCTTGGAGTTGCTTCCTGTTGTCTGCGTTGGGCCTCCTCTTGTGAATTTTCCTGAGGCGGTTGACTCTGTGTTTTAGGGTCTTGACTCTGGGACAGTAATACCACGTATCCTTGCACTCCCTGCTGGGCTTCTTCTTCCGTGGCATTGCAGCGTCCGCCGCGGCGTGAAAGGCAGTCACAAGGTCCCTTTCTTGGTCGTCGATGTCCAGTGGGGGAGTGTAGTCTTCAAACCACTCTGTCAGACTTTGCGCAAATTTATCCCATTTTGCAAAGGCAGAGTTCCAGCTAGGGAGCAGCTGAATTTGGGGAACTTTGATCTTCGTTATTGTTGCGTAATGGTCACTGGTCAGGACTGGGTGGACCCTCCACTGTGCAAGGCTTCGAAGTTTCGCGGGAAAGAAGGTGAAGTCAAGCCTCCCTCCCCTTATGTGTGTTGGTGCTCCGCTGTTGAGGAGGCAGACGTCCTGAAACTCGCTGAGAAGGTGCGCGACGTGATGGCTGTTGGCGTTGGTTGTTGAAGGAGAGGAGAGTATGGGGTGGTGAGCGTTTATATCTCCCCCAAATACGATGTTATGGCTGTCGCAGTTTCCAAACAGTTGTGAGAGATCGATGTTCTCCGTAGGCCGGGAGTACAGATTGTAACATTGGAGGGTGACCCCGGCAAGTTGTATTTGGACCGCAAGCACCTCTGTGGCTTCCCCACACTCCAGGTAGTCCTTGATTTGAACACTTGGAGTTTTATTTTTCACCAGAGTGGCAAGTCCCCGCCCTGTGCTTCCGATATTTTTCCTGTAGCATGTGTATCCTGGGACTCGGAAGGTGTGATGGTCTTGTAGTAGGGTTTCCTGTAGTAGGACTACGTCTATCTGGTCTTCTTGGATCGTGGCAAGAAGAGATGCCATTTTCGGGCGGATACCCCCTGCATTCCACTGGAGTATGCTCAGCATTCCATCAGTGGGTCTGGGAGGATTGATCTCTGGCCTCGATGATCTTGTTGAGGTGTTGGTTGGCTGTGTTGCTGCTGCGGCGTGAGTTCTGCCTGAGGGTTCCGTGTCGCTGCTGAATGTTGGTGCAGAGGTGGGAATTCGTCCAAGTCCTGGTTTGTTTTCCTGGCTTCCTTCGTTGCTACTCGGTGTGTGGTATGGTCTCTGTCTGTTGCTGGCGAAGTTTCGCGTGGCGGCAGATTGTTCTTCATGACTTGGGTGACAATGGTTTCCGTCACATGTTTGTCCAGGGAAGCATTCAGTGCTGCAGCTAGTTGTGTTGCCATATCCTTCAGAAGATTCTTGAGAGTTGAGACTTCCAGGGTGACTGTGTGTTTTTGTTGTGTCTGTGGGTTTTGGTTTCTCTGGGGTACTCCTTTCAGATCTTTGCGTGAGCTGGACCTGTTCTAGATCTGTCGCTGTCGTGTATCCTTCTGGTTGGTGCGCTCTTCCTTCAATGATTCCGTGGGTAGTCGGTGCTGTGGTTCTCTGGTCTGCTGAGATGGAGGTTGTGGTTCCCTGGTCTGCTGTGATGGAGGGTGCGGTTTCCTGGTCTGCTGTTGATTCCTTTTTGGAGTCCGCGTGGTCAGTGTCTGGGGGTAGTTGATTTGTTCTTTGTTGGTTTCCCACCTTCTGTTTCTTCCTGAAGCTGGCGGTGGGGTAGTTGGCGTCTTCTCCGGCTGCTTTGCGTGTGGCCGGGCATGTATCTTCTCTAACCTTGCAGGGCATCTTGGGTTCCATGCGTGGAGGGTCTGTTTCCAATTTGGGCAACATGGTTTTACAGGCTGGTTTTGTTTCAACTTGGAAATACATTGTTCCGTTTCGTGTTGCTTGCTGCAAACGGCGCATGTCTTCTTGAATCTGCAGCGTGCCTGATGATGGCCAAACCTCTGACACGCATAACAGCGTAGGGGCTCTGGGTACCATGTCCTGACGGTGTAGGATCCCCATGTTCCCAGTGTCACTCTGTTCGGAAGGGGTCCTAGAAAGGTGATAAGTATGGAGGTGGTGGGCTTCTTCTGTCTGTCCAAGGCCCTCTCTGCAGTTTTGACGTTTGATAGTTCTAGTATCGGTTCTAGGCAGAGTTCGAGGGGATATCCCCTTATGATCCCCTTGATTGGTTTCTGGGCAGGGTCTAGCTCCTGAAGGGCAGGAGACCGCCGAAGTGTGTCTAGTGCTACGTTGTCCAGAGGCATGATTGTCCATTGGCCTTCCAGGTTTGGCCAGGCTTTCATGGCCAGGTTCGGGTGTCTCTTCTCCAATGTTCTGATTATTTGATATGGGGTTTCCTTTTGTGGTATTAATTTGAACTTGGGCCTTACCTTGGGACCTGTGCTTGTTCCGGGTCCGCTCGTCGCTGATGTCGAAGCTTCCATTATGTTGGTGGGGTCTGCATTCGAAGGTTTTTTGCTTTGGATTTTTTCGCTTTGCCTAATTCTATCCATCCTGAGTCTGATGATGGTGTTTCTGGGGAGGTTTCTGGTCATATAAGTTTTCCGTCTTGTGGCTCTTCCTGGTCTTCTTCATCCGAGTCGTCAAAGATGCTTCTCTTCGTAAAGGTGTCCGAAGCCATAGCCTGAAGTGCTCAGTGTACAGAGACAAAGGAGGACTGTCGGCTACGGAGACGAGAGAGAGGCCTGGATGGCCGTCCGCTGCCCTATTTAAAGGTCGCCCGCGGCTCAGTGTAGTTGGCAAAATTTGCAAGAGAGGTCGCTCGTCTCTCGAGTCCGCTTTGCTGGTTCCTGATTGGCTAGCGCATATTCACCGTTTGCCAACCATGGGAACTATATAAGACTAGCTCCGGAAGTTTTTGGATCGGGATGAGGCTTAGATTCGAGCAGAAGACACCACGGCGTACAGACGTGTAACGCTACCTCCGCACACCGTGAACTTCAGCTACGAGATTCCGTATACCGTTACCCGAGCTAAGGGCATTCTCTTCGCCTTCTCGCTCTGACGGTTCATGCCCTTGATAACCCCCCTGTCGACTGAACATAGCCCCTGTGGTCTGTAAAACTTGTTCAGTCGACTTGCGGGGAAGGGAACCCCCCTCCCGGTTTCCCGCATTCTAGCGGACCCGGCATAGGTCTCGATTCCCCGGCGACCGAGCCCATAACTACGCTACCAATAGACACACGGGTACCAGCCCACGCTGCCGCTTTCCCCATTCAATTACGTGAGATAGACCGAACCCCTGCGACCCCCCCCTCCCTCATACCATTTCCCTCTTTTTCTTTATTTCTAACTTCTCAACTCTGTCACACACAAACTACAGAACACACACACCCAAAAGCCCAACGCGCTTCGGCGCAATGGGCCGCATTAAATTAAGAGATACCCGGCCATCGTAGCAGATGACTCAACAATCGAAGAACTCTCAAAGAAAGTGAACAAGACCGCCTTCTCCAAGGAAGGGCTCGAAATTACAGACCCTCCTGAGCTTAACGCAAAGAAGACCTTGGTAGTTAAGCAAGTAGACGACCACATTTACGACATGGACCCGGAAGACATCAAAACAGAAATAGAAAGACTGAATCCTGTTAAGGTGACCTCTGTCATCAAATTACCGAACACCAAGACCATCATAAAGGTGAAGATGGAAACATCAGCGATGGTTAAACGCTCCTTGGAACATGGACTACTGATCTACAGCCAATCCTTCCCCCCTCAAGCACTCACACAAGGAATGTACATTCAACTCCCCCAATGCACACGGTGCTATTCTTATGAGCACACACTCCGCCACTGTACACGCCCAACCACCTACACCATCTGCTCCGGTTGCTGCTCCACTGACCACCGCATTAATAACTGTCACAACGCTCTCAAGAAATGTATTGCATGCGGTCAAGACCATCCAACATATGCTGCAAGATGCCCGGTCAAGAAAGAACTGATAAAGAAAAGGACGCAGGAACTTAAGGAGCAACACACAACCACACACGCAAACACCTCATACGCCACTGTAACCTCAGACAATACTGCTCAATCTACACCTACACCGGCACCCAACCCCATAACACTCAAACACTTAACAATCATTAACACTGCCATCATACACGCAAACATCACAGAAGCAGCAACACCAGGCACTTACCAACACACAATAGATGAATTTTACAAGGTTAACGGACTCCCCACCGTAATCATACCACCATCAATCATCAACCCTACAGCAATACTCAACATGATAAACAACACCAAACACTTACACACAGAACAAGAAGACATGGAAACAGAGGAACAACGCAACAAAAGGCCACACACCACAGAACACACAACAGAAACAGAACAACCTTCCAAAGCTAAGAAAACCGAAAAAGAAAATGTACCCATACAAATAATAACACCAGACACCAATGACATGACAGACGACACAATACACAAGAACACACACACTTCTACAAACAGGCAAAATCAAATACATCTACACAAAAGAAATTCCAGAAGAAACAGTAGAAACACTGATAAAACAAAGACTGATAGACCTGACCAAAGCACCTATACAAAGACTGACCGAAGCTAAATACAGAAAAACAAAACAAGGATATTACGAAACACGTAAACAAAAACCAACAGATACACCAAACTGGACAGTCAACTGTCAATAAAACAAGCACACATGAACACCATACACATATTGCAACATAACGTAAAATCCTGGACTACACACAGACAACACGAACTAAGCAACTACTACCTAACACAATCACCTGACATCTTACTACTAAATTCCATTGGTAGACACACAGTCAAAATACTCAATTACAACACATACACAAAAAAACACATTCAACGAAGACAATGCAGGCATAGCTCTATCCATCAAAAAGAACAGAAAACACAAACTTCTAGACGACTTTGACGAAGACACACTAGCAATAGAAATAGACACAAACAGAGGACCCATTATCATAGCCACACTATACATCCCACCACGCAGACCTAACATACCAAAACAAGACATATTAAAAATTACACAAAAACCACAACCAACATACATTATAGGAGACCTCAACGCAAAACACCAAACATTAAACCACTCATACAACAATCAAATAGGAAGAAGTATACATCACCTCATAAAACAAAAACCACCTCACCTTCCTCGGACCAGACTTCCCCACAACCATAACACCCTTAGGCACAAGCAACTCTGACATGATTTTCACCAACAGACACCACCACCTTACATACAGAATACACCCCGGAGACATAACATCATCAGATCACATACCTCTCAACCTCACACTTTCCACCACAGCCATCACTATCCCCACACAACCCAAACTAGCATACAAACAAGCAGACTGGAAAAATTCAAAACAATACTAGACACAACAAACGAATGCATAACCATAGAAATACAAATCACAAACACCCAAACAAAAAACACAAATTACATAGACAACAAACTAAACATATGGTACAAACTCATAAACGACGCAATTACACAAAGCATACCAATGACACAACAAAAACAAATTCTCACACCCAAGACATCCAAAAAACTGAAACAACTAATATGGCAGGCAAACTACATAAAAAACAAAGCCACACTCGAAAACAACTGGACACCACACACAATAAGAACAATCAGACAAATATAAACATTAATACTCGAAAGCAAACAAAGTTACGAAGACACATGGAACAACATAATATCAAACATCAAATTCAATCCCAAAAACCACAAGAATTCTGGAACAAAATAAAACAACTCTTAGGATCCAACACCTCCAACACACCATACATAATACACAACAACGACAAAATACATGACGACAAAAACAAAGAAACTACATTCAGACAAGTATGGCAAAACATATTCCAAATCACACCAGAAGAAAACACGCACTTTGACACGAATCACGAAACAAAAATACTCGCCCACTTATACAACACCTCCATCACACACAACCATACACAAACATAGACCTAAACAGACTGAACACCGACAACTACATTACCCAACTCATACAACTCGAAGACGTCACAGACATAATAAAACACACAAAAAACAAAACACCTGGAGAATCTGGAATCAATTAAACAAATACTCGCACACACACCAAAAATAACAAAACAATTGCTCACAGACATATTCAACGAAACACTGAGCCTAGGATACTTTCCACAAAAATTTAAAAACTCAATAATCACATTCATACCAAAACAAAACAAAAACACAACACAAATACAAAACTACAGACCCATTTCACTACTCGAAACACCAGGGAAAATATACGAAAGAATCATTACAAATAGACTAATGGCACACCTACACGACCACGACATGCTAAACCCACACCAACACGGATTCACTCCTGGCAAGGGAACACACACCGCACTCGCCACCTTATACGAAACAATAGCAGACACACAAAGACACAAACAAGCATGCATAATTATTTCACGAGACATCTCTAAGGCCTTCGACAAAGTTTGGCACGAAGGTCTTAAATACAAAATACTACAAACTCAACTACCTGACACCATTACAAAAACACTATGTAGCTTCCTCGACAACAGAACAGCGAAAATTAAAATAAATCAATACATCGGACCAGCTTTCTCACTCCATAGTGGAGTACCACAAGGAAGCGTCATTTCTCCAACATTATTTAACTTATACACAGCAGACACCCCTCCACCATCACATGGAAGCTACACTATACAATATGCAGACGATGTCACACAAATCATCACCTACCCAAACACCACAGCAAAACAAATGCTTGCCAGGAAAGCACAACATGAAATAAACAAAAGTAAACACATACGAAAAACAATGGAAAATCTCTACTAACACAAACAAATTCCAACTCCTAGCCATCTCAACACGACAACCACCACCAATCAAGATTAACAACACCATAATACCATACAATAAACAAGCACACATCCTAGGTCTCACCCTCACATCACAAGGAACACAAAAACACATCAAAAACAGAATACGAACAACAGAAACCACACTAAACAGACTAAGACGTTTCCGAGGACTCAAGACAAAAACACAAATACAACTATACAAGACACTAGCACGACCACAACTTGAATACCCACCTATAATTACAGTCACAAGCACACCTACAGACATAAAAAAATGCAAAAACTACAGAACAAAACAATACGAAAAATACTAAAACACAAACCCCCTTACCTAGAAACCACACAACAACTTCACAAAACAACAAAACTAGAAACAATACACGAAAGACTAATAAGATTGAGCAGTAAAGCCTGGGATACCACACTAGAACACAATACAATACCACAGCCCCCACCAAGCACCAAAAGAAGACAAGACCACAAATGGTGGCCACGCCTTAAGACCATCCTTGGCTAACCCCCAACCATTTCCGCCTAGCTAAATGAAAAAAAAATAAAAAAAACTGTAGGATACGTACGTAAGAATTACGTCATTAATAATAATCAATTGGCACATTAGCCACACATAAACACACGTATCCACAAGATACGTGTGTAAAACTTAACAAGGAAACTAGAAGTCATAAGGCACATTAGCCATCTCCAAACGTACGTATCCCTACACCCCTAAAAAAAATAAAATAAAAAAAAAAAGGGAATGTTACGTATATAGATATAAAATAGAATAAAAATAAAACAACATATAAGGCACATTGCCCCCACAAAAACACATATCCACAGGATATGTGTGTAACATTTATGACATCTTAATAATTATATAATTCATACGGCACATTAGTCAAGTACTAACATACGTAACCTCGCCCCCCCCAAAAAAAAAAACCCACACACACACACACACACACACACACACATATATATATATATATATATATATATATATATATATATATATATATATATATATACATACCTATATATGTATTTATATATATATTCATATATTTATATATATATATATATATATATATATATACATCTACACTGAATGGTTCCCAGCGATCAATTGATATTTTTATTCAACCACAAACAACAAAATGTCTCCATCGAGCGATTCTTCAGTCTCGATTGCGATGGCATGGAATTAAAAGTTGTTTGTGGTTGAATAATATATATATATATATACATACATATATATATATATATATATATATATATATATATATATATATATATATATATATATATAAATTAACTGGAAGCAGGTATGACACACTCTAATACTTACCTTAATATAAATCAAAATAAACTCAAATTAAATATTCAAACAATACTCAAGGCACAAAGCCACACCACTGTCACACCTGCTCCTACCCCCTGTAAATATTTATTATAAATGTACATAACGAAGGAAGTACTTGTAATAACATAAATTAATCCTAATTAATACATACATATACCAAGGCTTTTTCCCCCTTCCAAGGGAGGTAGCCAAAAAGGGAAAGGCATAAAAACACTCCCACCCATTTCATCCCTAAATATACTCCACACCCCTCCCACCCTTCCTCTCATCTGAGCACCTCCTGGATGACGGGTCATCCCTGCACACTGCCCACCGCCCTGGGTCAGAAGCAGTGTCGCAAGACACAGTACATCCACAGCGAGGCCGCTTCATTTAATCGGCGACCCCCCCTCTCCGTCCCCCTTTGCATATAAGGCGAGGACGGGGAGAAATCCCTTCGGGCTGCGTCAAAATTTACTCACACATACTACCCCACCCCTCACTTCCCCGCCCATTCCTCCTCATGCAGTCACAACATCATCCATATACAACCATTCTCCACTCACCTCTGTCTTCCGTCCTCTCCCTTCCTTCCTCAACAGGCATTCCCTTCTTCCCCAAAGCCCCCTTCACCCCATCCATCCACCTCATCCTAGGACGTCCCCTCATGTTCACTCCCTCCACATCTGCCTTCCATACCTCTTTTACTAGTCTTCACTCATTCTTTCCATGTGTCCAAACCATCCTAATATTCTTTCATCAACCCTATCTCCCAGCTCCCCTTCCACCCCTGTTCTCCTCCTCACCTCCTCATTTCTCACTCTATCTAGCCTAGTTACCCCCACCATACTTCTCAGACACCTCATCTCAAACACATTCAAACTCCTTCTCTCTTCTTCTCTTATGTTCCACGTTTCTGCCCCATACAGTGCTGTTGGCACAATCACTCCTTCATACAGTCACCTCTTCGCATCCATTCCCAAATGTCTATTCCTCATTACACTCTTTAAACCACCAAGGCATTTACTCGCTTCTCTCAATCTACATTCTACCTCCACCTTCACTCCACCTTTTCCTGCTACACTTGCACCCAAGTATCTAAAACTATCCACTTCCTCCAGTCGCTCTCCCTTAATGTTCACTTCCAGTCTACTGCCACTTTCACCCCTTGTACATCTCATCACCTTACTTTTACCCACATTTATCTTTAGCTTTCTTCTATCACATACTCTCCCAAACTCTGCCACCAGCTTCCTCAATCCCTCCTCTGACCCTGCCACAAGCGCAGTGTCGTCCGCAAACAACAGCTGGCTCACCTCCCACTTTTCTCCATTTTCTTTAACCATCTCCAATCCCTGACTCACTACCCTTGCATTCACCTCTCGCACCACCCCATCCATGTATAAGTTGAACAGCCAGGGCGACATAACGCATCCTTGACGAAGTCCCACCTTTACTTCAAACCACTCACTCTCTCCATTTCTAATCCTAACACATCCTAACAACATATTAAACTAAATATTCTTCAAACGTTAACACCAACAATGAATAACTAAATTACGAGTCCTTCCTTCAAATATATAGATATGATTAGCTAGCTAGGGAATAATTATTTAAAGTATATAGGATGACCATAACCATTACAAATAATACCATGCAAGTGGGTCCGCCCCACATTATCACACTTCTACTTCCTTCACTTTCTAAACTTTACCTTCAGCTATCCCCCCCCCCTTTTTCTTCCTCCCACAACTCTCACTTCACTATAGTTGATTATTATTATTATTATTTGGATCAGTGTGTGACAGCATGCAGGCTGCGTCAGGCTGCGTCACTACAGAAGCATTGATAAATTAAAAGGTTACCAATAATGAAACTTTAAAATGTACTAATAACAATAAGTTTAGAATGTACCAATAACGATATAGCTAGACAGGAAATTATATTTATATTGTTAGGCAGGGGTTCCCAAAGTTTTCAGCTCATCGACCCCCTAGTAAAGTTTAAGATTTTCTATAGACCCCCAAACTATTAATTCACGAATTATGTCAGTTTATTATTATTATTGGTGTTGTTATTGTTATTAATTATTATAGTTATTATCATTATTATTATTGTCATTTTCATTATAGTTGTTATTATAATTTTAGTTATCAATAGTGTTATAATCATAATTTGTATCCGTTATAAAAGGGCTAAATGGCAACATTCATCAAGGCGATGGCGTTCCAATAATGATACAGACACTTTCACATATACATAAACATAAGTGTTGTAGAATAAACATTTATAATTTACCAATAGCTTTAAGAGTGATATTATATATTCTTTATTATATTACTATAAGTAATATTCAAACCAATAATATTACACAAGCTCGTCATTTTGATGTTCATTCACGATGTGGTTGTGTGTATGTGAGATTCTCCCTACATGCACAGAATGGGGAGGATCTTTGATTCAGAGTGAAATGACATGGTTTTTCTTTGAGTTTAGATATTGGTTGGTTGATTATTCTCATTCTTTCAGTACGGGAAGAGAACAGGATCATTTCATGCTAACCATTTATTTCTAAAGACTGCCTTTCGACCCCCTAGCAATCTACTGACACCCTTTCGACACCTTGGATGGTTTCATCGACCCCTGGGGGTCAATATCGACCCCCTAGCAATCTACTGACCCCCGTTCGACCCCTTGGCTATTTGTCGACTCCTTGCATGGTCTCATCGACCCCTGGGGGTCGATATCGACCACTTTGGGAACCTCTGTTGTTAGGCGTCAATAATAATTGTTTAACATGGTACAAATAATTATATTGGAATATACTAATATTGAAAATTTGATACGAATAGCTTTAGAATAGCTTTAGAAGGTACTGAAATACTTTTGAGACGATACATTAAGCGATACTAATAATTATAATGTACAAGGTACTAATCAATTTTTTGAAGGAACTAAAATGTCAAAATAATTAACTTAAGTTACTAATAATGATAACATTAGAGGGTACTAATAATGATAAATTCAAAATATACTAATGATGAGAAATATTGAAATACACTTATAATGATTACTTTAGATACTGGTAATATTGAAAACTTTTGAAGTTCTAGTAAATTTAGACGATACTAAAATTAATCTGATAATGACATTAGAAAGGTACTAATAATGATCACTTTAGAACATGCTTATAATGATATCCTTGGAAGGTACTAATAACGATAGTTTAAGAAAATAGTAGTACTGATAATTTAGAAGGCCCTAATAATGAGTTTATGTAGTAACTTTAGAAGATAGTGAAAACGATAACTATACGGTATTAATAATGATAATTAGGAAGGTACTAATCATAATAACTTGATACAGTATGAATAATGATAACTTTTGAAGGAACTAATAATGACAAAAACTAGAGGATACTTATGGTAACTAGATTGTAGTAAAGTTGCACTAATAATCAAAGTACTAATAATCAAAACTATAAAAGGTATTAGAGATAACTTGGAAGTCATAATGATATCATCTTTAAAAGGTAATAATAATTATAACTTTAAAATATACTAATAATGAGAATGTTTAAAAGGTACTTATAATTATTATTTTAGAAGGTTCTAATAATAATATAATAATAATTCTAGCAACTAGTATTGATAACTTTACAACGTGCTAATAATGATAACTTTTAAAGTTACCAATAAGGAAACTTTAAAATGTACTAACAAAACAAAATTTAGAATGTTCTAATAACGTTATATCTAGAAGGAAATTATATTTATATCGTGAGAAGGCATCAATAATATAAATTTTAGAAGGTACGAATAGTTATAACATTGAAATATACTAATAATGAAAACTTTAATTTAATTTAATTCTTTTAGAGGGTACTAATTTTGAATACTTCAAAAGCTATTAATAGTAATATTAATAGGCAGCACTAATAGTAATGACATCTAAAGATACTAATAATGATAAATTAATAAGGTATAATATTATGTTTATAATGTACTAATAAAAATTTTGAATGTACTAATACAGTCCAAATAATTATAAATTAAGAAGTTACTAATAATGATAACGTTAGAAGGTACTAATAGTGATATTTTTTAATTAAATATACTAATAATAAGTTTTTAAAAATATAATTACTTTAGATAGTAGAAATAATCATAACTAAAAGATCTAATGATAATAACTTAAGGTGATACTAATAATTGCAATTTGAGAAGTTGATCATTAGAATATTAAGGACAATTTCGGAAGGATAGAACAATGATGATTTTAGGAGGTACTAATATTATCTTTAGACGCCTCTAATAACGATGAATATAGAATGTACTAGTAATGATATACTTACTGTAAAAAGTACTGAAAATTATAACATTAAAAGCTCCTGGTAATTATCAATTTGATAATGATATATATGTATACATTGTGACGAATGTGGATAGGAGGTAAGGGAACACGGGCTGAGGGAAATACTTTTATTCCTGACTAGTTTCGCCTGAGTGGCTTCTTCAGAGGAACATAGTTTGAAGTCAAGTTGGTCAATATATATGGCAAAAGAAGGAACGTGGCAAAGTGTCAGGTTGGTCCCCCACTCGACCTCATCTGTCGGTGTGGCGGATTGTCACAGCAGGTGGACCAAGTATCCTCCTGTTGTTCGCGTGGCTGAAACGTCCGTCTGGATCAGGGGCTCTGTGTTTATTATTCATTACGATAAAGTGTGCTGCTGCTTTAGCCCATATTAAATCCCCATCAATAAGAGGACTGGGGATTTAATATGGGCTAAAGCAGCAGCACACTTTATCGTAATGAATAATAAACACAGAGCCCCTGATCCAGACGGACGTTTCAGCCACGCGAACAACAGGAGGATACTTGGTCCACCTGCTGTGACAATCCGCCACACCGACAGATGAGGTCGAGTGGGGGACCAACCTGACACTTTGCCACGTTCCTTCTTTTGCCATATATATTGACCAACTTGACTTCAAACTATGTTCCTCTGAAGAAGCCACTCAGGCGAAACTAGTCAGGAATAAAAGTATTTCCCTCAGCCCGTGTTCCCTTACCTCCTATCCACAATGATATATATGATAACTTTAATTGATGCACATGATTGTAATCATGAGAACTTTAGAAGGTACAATTAGTAGTGATTTTGTAATTTCTAATAGTTATAACTTTAAAAGGTACTATTAATGAAAATTAGTATTCATGAAAATGATAACTATTGAAGTAAAGATAAAGAAGGTATGATTTTAGAATGTATTGAGAATGATAACTTTATAAAGTCGTAATAACGGTAACTTTAGGTGCTGACATAGATAACATTAATAGCTACTGATAATGACTTTAAAAATATTATAAGAGAAATTTACAAAGTACTTTTAATGACGTTAGAAGTTACTAATACTTACAATTTTAGAATGTATCAATACTAACATTTAAGAAAGTACATATAATAAAAAGGTACTAATAATGATAACTTTAAAGGTATTGATAATAATACTGTTGATAATGATAATTTTAAAAGATACTAATAATGATCAATTTAGAAGGGTCTAATACTATACAAGGTATTAGTTAAAAGTAGTAATAGGGGGGGGTTTACACGGTCTAACGGTTCGTCGAACGCGGTTCGACAGACACGTGTTTAAAGTGATGTGTGAACGTGTGAACGGGGTATTTGGGGTTTAACCAACGTGTTCGACAACCAAATACCCCGTTCACACATCACTTTAAACACGTGTCTGTCGGACCGCGTTCGACGAACCGTCCCTCATATAGTTTTAGAAGGTACTGATAATGATAATTTTAGACTGTATTAATAATGAAAATTTTGGAAGATGCTAATCATAGTTCCTTAGGATGGTACTAATAATATAAAATTCCAAATTACTTATAATGGCAACTAAAATTGCGCTAATAACGATAACATTAGAAAGTACTAATAACACTGTATAACAATGAAAAAAAAAAAACGGAAATGAGACTATCCTTTTCTAGAGTTATTTTTTGCGTAGATCACGAATATAACATCCGTTTCTTTCTGTGACCCTCCAGTTCTTCGTAAATAGCAGTGCCCGCAATGTCTATCTGAACGGTATTTTTTGTTGCTTTTACCATTTATATAATTTTTCACATAGCTATGTGTTTTTTTTAACAGGATACAGAGTTAAGATGCCTAGAGAATGCAAGAATTCGCCAGACAAGTTTTGTTATATATGTGGATCAGTTACATTAAGGCAATACAAGAGACAGTTGACTCAACGTGTAAAGAAACTTTATGAGCTGTACTTTGGATGTAAAGTGGGTGACCAGGACAAAAGCTGGGCACCTCACATATGTTGTGTCAGGTGTACAAGTTCCCTTTCTGCCTGGGTGAAAGGCAAAGGGACTGGCCTCATGTTTGGCGTACCAATGGTCTGGAGGGAGCCAAAGGACCACTCAACAGATTGCTACTTCTGCTTAACGGATATTAAAGGTGGGTGTTCAGTGTTTATTTTTTACTGTTTTTATATATATTTTCAAGAGATGTATCAATAAAAAAGATCGAAATACATAATAAGTTGCACTTCCACTATTTTTGCGCGTGATCACAACCAATAGTATCCATTTTTAGTCTGATTTTATTTTATTTTCCTGCAGGTCGCAACAGAAAAGGCAAGAAATCTATCGTGTATCCAGATCTTCAGTCTGCTATTCGCCCAGTTCTACATTCAAGTGATATTCCTGTACCACAGCCGCCCTCTGAACTACCAAGCGATGACACGAGCAACTCAGACGATTCAGAATCTCAAGATGCAACGTATACGACACAACTTGAATCTGATAAGAAACCACACCTCATCACCCAACCAGAACTCAATGTCATATAAGAACTCAGTGTCATATAATGGCCAATCATCGCACATCAGAAACATTAAGAACGGAGTACCACAGGGCTCAGTTCTATCCCCCACATTATTTAATCTATACATGCATGACTTACCCACGCCAGACACCTCAGAAATACAAATCTCTTCCTACGCAGACGACATAACAATCACATGCACACATCGTAACACAGACAAAGCTGCAGAAATAATCCAGCCTTACCTTGACACACTCAACACATGGTTCATCACAAACAGACTCAAAATAGCTCCAACCAAATCTACAGCAACACTTCTCACCAACTGGACAAAAGAACACAAATACATACCTCATCTCTACATCAACAACACTCTAATACCACACACAAACACACCGAAAATTCTTGGTGTAACATACGATACATCCATGTCTTTCAAACAACACCTCACAAACATAAAAAACAAATGCACACCTAGACTTAACGCACTCAAGTCAATCACTGGAACAACATTTGGACAAAACAAAGAAACTAATATAACAATATACAAACAATGCATACGCTCAGTGATGAATTATGCGAGTCCTGCATGGGCTCCTAATCTCAGTGAGACACACCACAACACCCTTCAAATCATACAAAACAAAGCCCTAAAAACAATTACAGGCTGCACAAATACATCACCTACAGACCATTTACACCATGAAACAAAAGTCCTCAAAGTCAAGGACCACCTCGACATGAGAGGCACACAAACACTTGCTGCAGCCACCACAAACACATCACACCCGCTACACTACATAGCAGAACACCCACACACACCAAGAAACATTAAAACTACACCCATAGACCTTTATTACACACAGATACTCTCTTCTCTTCCTCCACAACCACCAAATACCAGCCTCCGGAAACATATTCATAATCATATCACTCACCGCTCCATTAACACACTGAAAGACAACACACTGCTACATGCCAGACCCCCTGATATCCACCCTTCTGAATCCTCTCTCCCACGTAAGGACAGAGTCCACTTGGCCAGACTGCGATGCGGTCACCACCCAGCACTTCTAAGCTACCAGAAGAGGCTGGACGACCGTGTTGTGAACAGCTGCCCAGGATGTAACACTTCACCCCATACCATACAACACATAATGGAAGACTGCATTATACACAATCATGCACGCAAACAACACAACATACACTCTATAAAGGATTTGTGGGAAAACCCAGTTTCGGCTGTGGCCTTCCTTGGGGAGACGGGACTGCTCGGACAGACAGTCTAGGGAACGACAACAACAACAACCAGAACTCAATGATCTAGTTCGTGATCTAACACTTACTAAGCAACAGAGTGAACTCCTGGCCTCACGTTTGCAACAATGGCACCTGTTGGATGAAGAAGCTCGAATTACAGTATTTAGGAAGCGTTCTGCAAATCTACAGGATTTCTTCACTTTGGAAAACAACTTGACTTATTGTAATGATATCAGAGGCCTATTCAGTGCCCTTGAGCTGTCCTATGAACCCAATGAGTGGAGGCTATTCATAGATGGATCCCTTTACAGCATAAAAACAGTTCTGTTGCACATTGGGAACACCATGCCTTCAGTTCCAGTTGCTTACTCAGTCATTTTAAGAGAGACATATGAGAACCTTGCTTTTATTCTAGACCGCATAAGTTACAAAGAGCATGAGTGGTTAATTTGTGCAGACTTGAAAGTAATAGCCATACTTAATGGGCTACAAACTGGATACACCAAATTTATGTGCTTTCTTTGCAAGTGGGACAGTAGGGCCAGATCAGAACATTATATACGCTCAGAATGGCCATCTCGGGAATCTATGACGCTTGGATGCCATAATGTAATTCATGAGCCACTAGTTAAGAAGGAGAAAATCATTTTGCCACCACTGCATATAAAACTAGGCCTAATGAAGCAATTTACCAAAGCACTGCAACATAACAAGCCATGTTTCCAGTATCTCAAAGGGATCTTCCCTAAAATTAGTGATGCCAAGATTAAAGAGGGTATATTTGTAGGCCCTCAGATTCGCAAGCTTATAAATGATGAGGACTTTGAGGCGACAATGGATGAACCTGAGCTAGCGGCCTGGCATGCATTCAAAGATGTATGCAAAGGGCTTCTGGGAAAGCACCAAGAGTCCCAGCGAGAGCGTAAAGTGGAGAGGCTAATCAAATGCTACCAAGATCTCGGATGCAATATGTCACTGAAGATACACTTTCTTCATTCTCATCTGTCCTTCTTCCCAGAGAATACAGCAGATGTGAGTGATGAACATGGAGAGAGGTTCCATCAAGATATAGCGTCAATGGAAAACAGGTACAAGGGAAAATGGAGCCCTGCTATGCTGGCTGACTTCTGTTGGAACCTGAAGCGTGACACGCCTGAGACGTCTTATAAAAGAAGAAGTAAATAATAGATTGTAGGTTAATACATCATATAAAGCTAACAAACATGCCGATTCATTATATATTAATTAAATAAATACAATGAAGACATTTAATCTGACTTTGGGAGCAAAATACATTTATGGAACCTTGGAAATCTCTATTAATTGCATAATTATTAAAACAGCGATTTACAAAAAATTGTGACGTGGCATGAAATTTTGTTCATCAAATTTGAATTCAGCACACTGAACTTCATAATAAAACGCACATGAGAACTATGTTTTTTTCTTAATCCTGAAATTTGTTGTACAGTGTAATCAAACCTGCATAAAGTACTAGTCGATATGAATTGGAAGTCATAATTAAATCATCGTTAGAAAATTTGAAAGGCGTCTATAATGGTTACTTCTGATAGTTATTACTTGATTTTAGTACTTTCTAAAGTTGTCATAACTAACTTCTAATTATTTTTTATTAGTAGTACCTTCAAAAGTTATCATTATTAGTACCTTCTAAAGTTATTATGATTAGTACCTTCCAAAGTGATCATCATTAATACCGTCTAAAGTTATCATTACTAATATATTCTAAAGTTACCATTATCAGTAGTTTCTTAAGTTATCATTGTTACTACTTTTAACTGTCATTATTAGGGCCTTATAGATTATCAGTATTAGAACTTTCTTAAATTATTATTATTAGTGCCTTCCATTGTTATCGCTTTAAGTACCTTATAATTGATCAATATTAGTACCTTTTTGACTTATCATTATTAGCATCTTCTAATGTTGTCATTATCAGATTCATTTTAGTATCGTCTAAAGTTACCATTATAAGCACCATCTTAAGTTATCATTTTATTACGTTCTAAAGTTATCATTATAGATACCCTCTAAAGTTTTAACTATTGGTACCTTCTCAAATATCATTATTAGCACCTTCTACAGTCATTTGAGTTATTTTTTGACATTATCATTTTGACATTATCATTTTGAGTTCTAAACATATTATTTTGGAACCTTCTAAAATATAATTATTACTACCTTCTAAACATATACTTTTGGAACATTTTAAAGTATAATTATTTGTATATTTTAAGGTTCTCCTTTTTCAGTACAACCTTCTAAAGTTGTCATTATTATTACCAGAATCTTTTAAAATTATTATTTTCAGTACCTTCTAAATGTATCATCAATAGTACATTCCATATTTATTGTTCTTAGTAACATCTAAAGTTAACAATATTAGTGGCATTTAAAGTACCACCTATAATTACCATCATTATAACCATCTAAAATTATTCTTATTATTCTAATGATTAACTTCTGAAATTATAATTATTAGTATCTCAATATTACCAGTATCTAAAGCAGTGGTTCCCAAACTGGGGTAAATTTCCCCCTGGGGGGGGGGGGGGAATTTGAAGCTACCAGGGGGGAAATACTTACACTACCTACTAACTAAAAAAAATCTCTGATGAATGTTCTCATGTCTGAGAGAAAGAGAGAGAGAGAGAGAATGCCTTTTTATCAGTATATTTGTACATTTGAAAAATAAATTAGTAAATAGTCACAGTGTATTTTAACTACTCTTTCCCTGCTACACATGAAGGGGGAAATCTGGATAGTTGACCTGGGTGCAGGGGGAAATGACAGAAAAAAGTTTGGGAACCACTGATCTAAAGTGTTCATTGTAAGTATATTTCAAAATGCCTCATTATTACTATTTAATAAATTCATCATTATTAGTACCTTCTATATATTTATTTGGACACTTTAAAGTTGTCATTATTAGTAGCTTAAAAAATTGGTATCTTTTATTGTACCGGCAAAAATTATTTCAGTACCTTCTAAAGCTATTCACAACTATTCGTACCTATTAAAGTTTTCATTGTTAGTATATTCCAATAATGTATTAGTGGCTTCTCAAGGACTTCCTAAAATATTTCTTTGTCGCGGCTCGTGCCGCTTAAATTGTTTTTATCGGCTTAAGAAACCTGCACAGTGAAGCTATAACGATAATCCCATATCACACTCCTGGTCATATGGCCACTTCCCGAAGGGTGAGTGTGGTTTGGAAATTTCCGCCAGAATCATCAGAAATTCAAAATTCCCGGCTCTGTGGAAGCATGCGCATTGACGACCCCACCTCCCCCTCCCTACCCCTCACTTCTTGGCAGGCCCGCCACCCGCACGAGTGCTCACTTCAATGAGAAATGAAGGCTTCGCCTGTGGGAGGAGGGAGGGACCCCAAATCTGTGCAGGTTTCTTAAGCCGATAAAATAATTTAAGCGGCACGAGCCGCGACAAAGAAATATTATCGGCTGAAAGAAACCTGCACAGTGAAGCTATGCATGAGACGAGGACCGGTGGGAGGAGAGGTGAAGCCTGATTCAAACCGTTATTACGTGTTTCTCTCCTATGGGAGACTTATTCATTTTATCACTCAGCAGAGGGGAGAAAAGAAACGTCAAGTATTTATACCGAAGAATGTGATATGTACAATACTGTACTGTTTCATAATGCGTAGATTATAAGAAAATTGTATCCTGTTCAGCGGTTCCTGGACCTTTCCTTACTCCTCGGTCGCCCTTTCCCCCCTCCACTTTTTTTTTTTTTTTTTTTTTTTGAGATGAGAAGGGAGGAGCCGTTCCCTAGGCGACACATGGGACAGGGGTGACCGAGTGGTAGAGATACCGTGTCCTTAAGGAAGTCATCGATGTCCAGCCCCTAGGTCCTGCACCCGCTCCACAGAGTGGGTGCGGAGAAACGCTAGCGATGTCGCGAAGTCCCTGATGTTGTGGGCGTGTGGGGCATGGCCCGGGTCGGCTTTCTCTAAAATGCGGCAAAGCAGGTGCGCCCGGGACCTCGGGGTTAGGGGGATCTTAGATTTCGAGTTGTAGAAGAGATGATCCTCAGAAATCTCTTCCGTGTGTTGTGGGTGTCCTCCCTCCAGGAGGGATTGTATTCTGAGAGGGCCAATCATGTCGTCCGCTTAGTTATTCTTGGCTAGGAATGTTGGTGATGGAGAGAGGGTTAGGGCCGAGCTGTCCTCCAGTTTGGAGAAGGACGGGTGGCGGTTGATTGCCGCCAGCTGTGAAGCCCTGTAGTCCGTAGTCAAGGCGAGCAGAAAGACGGCACGTTGAGGGAAGTGTTCTTCCTCCATAATGGCCCTTTCGAACGCCAGGTACTGCAGAACACGATGCAAGGACCAGGCCAGGACCGGTTGATGTCTTGGCTCTCTCGAGGCGCTGATCCCCTTCATCAGGAGGGTTCGTGCCCTCTGTGGCACTCGGATGTTCATGCCAAAGCGTAGCGGATCAGTGAGGGCTGTATAGTGAGCCGAGATCGTCGCCGGTGTCCTGTTGGTGGAGTCAGCTAGCCAAGTCAGGAAGTCCATAACCGTTCTGGCGGAGATGGTCACTATCGCGTGTCTTCGAAGGTAGTTCTGGAATCTCCGTCAGCAGGATTCATATTGCCGCACTGAGGACGGAAGGTGAGCTCTGAGCATCTTGTCTGCTGCCTCTGTAGAGAAGAGTTGGCTGAGAGCTCCCCGTAGAAACTCCAAGTATGAAGTTGAAGTGACGCTTGGAGAGGTGCGGTAAAGCTGTTGGCTAGGCAGGCTGACCCCAGTAGAAGGGGAGAAGGGCACCATCTCATTAGCTCCCCGAACCACGGCTGGGTTGGCCAGTAGGGAGCTATCAGGAGTACCTGACCCTTGAAGGACCTGAGGGTCTGCATCACCTTCAGGAGGACCGGTGTCGCTGGAGGAGGAAAATGTATACGTACTTCCAGTGGTTCCAGTCTTCCGTGAAGGCGTCTGGGCCTCCTGTGCGTGTCCTTTGGTTGTAGGTGAGGTAGAGGAGGAGCTGGGTCGTGTTTGGGGAGGCAAACAGGTGCACCTCTGGGGTGCCGTAGCGGAGGGAGAGCGACTCGAACACTTGTGGGCGTAGTTGCCACTCCACGGAGGTCTCCTGAAACCTGGATAGAGCGACCGCCCAGTCGTTCTCCCGGCCCGGAACATACTTCGCCGAGAGTGGTATGGCCCTGCGTGATGCCTCGGCGAAGATGTCTTCCGACAGGGCTAGGAGTGGACCTGGTCGGGCCGTACCTTGCCTCTGCACGCACTGTAGTGCCGTCACATTGTCTATGTGGAAGCGAACGCTCATGCAGGAGATTTCGGGGTGTCGCTCGAGTCATTCTTTCACCACTATCAGTTCCCGAAGGTTGTTGTGTAGTGACCTTCTATCTTCCGACCATCCCCGGTAAACTTGATGTCTCCAGCTCGACTGGAAGCCCCACCCCATGTCCGAGGCGTCCGCCGCCCCTGCCATTCGAGGTGGGGGCGGGGACTATGGGACCGACCGGCGCAGGGACCCCGACCGAAGCCAGGGACGCAACAAGCTGTGGAGTGCTGAGGGTACCGGCCCGGGCAGGTCGTGCGGGAGGAGCGGTATGCTCCTGTCGACCTCCCGTGCCAGCCGTCGGCGCCCCAAGCGGCTCAGTGGAAGGGCCGGGGTCGCGAAGTTGAGGCAACCCAACAGCCCCCCCCCACACACACACACCGAAGGCGGGAGAACGTGTGAGAGAAGCACGCTCTCTTGGCGCAGTGGAGCGCCCGAAGAGCGCCGACTGTGTCCCACTCAATCCCGAGCCAATAAAGTCTCTGTGTGGGAGCGAGGGCAGACCCGTCCCAGTCCACCCCGAACTCCACGTCCGCCAACACTCTCAGAGCCACCGAGATGTCGGCCGATGCACCCTCCCCGGTGGGCAAATGCATCAACTAGCCGTCTAGGTACATGAGTGTGGAGACGCTCGCTTCCGTCCAGCGTGCGCCTACCACTCTCACTAGTTTCGTGAAGATCCTCGAGGTAAGCGAGAGTCCGAAAAGGAGTCTGGTAAAATGATATGTCTCCCTCCTTACCTGGAACATCAGGAAACGGCGATATCGGGGGTGGATGGGGAAATGCCAATCTGCGTCCTGAAGGTCCAAGGACGCTAACCCAACTCCCTTCCGGAGTGCTGACCGGACCTGAGCCACCGATGCCATCTTGAATCGCAGGGGTTTCAAGAATTTGTTGAGTGCGCTCAGGTTCATAGCCAGTCTCGTTTTTCCTGGGCCTTTGGTATGGTAAAGAGAATCAAATTAGTAGGACAAGGTGGATTCCGATCCCCGGAGTCACAAAATCGATTGTAGAACGTATAACAACACACATGCGAGGCCGAGGTCGTTTCCGAGCGACCTCGTCCGTGGGCGTTAGTCAAGAGGCTTCGTCCTGGGTGAAGACGTTCCCTGAGCGTCTCCCGCTAAGACGGGCCTGGACCCTCGGTATGTATCCAACTCACCCCAAGTCTTCCCGCGGGAAGTCCTCGAAGCCCGTGCGTGGCGAGCGTCATCATCCAATAGTGTGCTATGGCAGTTTGTGACGTCTCATCGACCACAAGCTGACTTCCATATGTTTAATACATAGTGACATCATGTGATTATACTGTGACATCACCGGATCTCATTATGACGTCATAGGATCGCCTCGTGACGTCACAGGGCCACAAATTGACGTCATAGGACTACATCGTGACGTCATATTATCACATAATGACGTCATCTTATTACATCTTGACATCACTTTATCGCATATTGACGTTACCTGATCACATCGTGAACTATTATTACATCGTGACATCATGTAATCATATCGTGACGACACCAATAAAATGACGTCACAGGACCCCCATCGTGACGTCATATGTTTTCATTGTAATTTCACTGGACCATACAGTAATGTTACAGAATTAATGATGTCACGTGGTCACATCGTGATGCCACAGGGTTACATCACGACGTCACAGGATCACAGTGTGGTGTCACAGCATCACGTGACGTCAAAGGATCACATCACGACGTCAGAGGATCACATCGTGACGTCACAGAAACACATCGTGACATCAAAGAATCATATTGTGACTTCAAAGGATCACTGACGTCACAGGATCACATTGTGATATAGCGAGGTGTCATTTCCTGGGTGCCTGGACAGCCTAGTAGGGCGGAGTCCAGATCGAGACGTCAAATGATGTCATTCAGGTGATGAGAGGACCCCGTACTGAAGAGCGTTTCCACCAGGCGAGACCCCATCTTTGCTGAATAAAATCCCTCGCCGCTACACAAGGGGGATGTAGGTAAAGTCATACCATAAGAAGGGGCGGAACTCGTAAGAGTCCGTCGTGGTAGGAGGATAAGGTAAAGATGAACGGAAGTGGTCCTCCACCCCGTCCCCCAATCCGACGGTCGTCGTTCCTCATGAGAGGGGCCTTCCAGTCCTATACCCGCCGCCGGCGCGGAGGGACGGAGGGAAGGACCAGAAGGGAGTGTGGGAGAAGGGGCCAGAGCCGGAGGCTCGTTAGAAGGCTGCTCTGGAGGGGGGAGGGGCGCTCTGGTCTGCGCGGCCTGAAAGGCCGGACAGTGCAATAGGGCAGAGTCGAGGACGGGGCCTATCAGGGACGGAAGGAGGGTGGTGCCGTGACCGGGATGTGGAGGGTGTGGACGAGCTGAGCGTCCTAGGCCTCTTGGGTGAGATAGAACTCTTTCTCGAGCGGGACTTCTTGTTGGGTCCACGTGAGCGGCTCCGGGAGGAAGGTGGGCTAACGGACCCGCCCGAAAGGGCAAGCCGCAAGGTGCCAGACGGCCACGACGGTCGGGGGCACGAGGGCCGCCGAGAGGCCCGCCGATCCCCAGGGGCGCCACCCCGCACCACCAGACACGTCCCCCCCCCTGTCCCCCGAGAGGCCTGGGCCGCCTACCCCGGACGGTCCGGAGACGCCGTAGGACGGACTGCGAGCGGACGAGGCCAAACTCCACGCCCAGGGGCCGACGAAGCAAGCCGAGAGACGCCAGAGGACCACCGATGGTCGGAGGCACGGGGCTGCCAAGAGGCCTGCTGACCCCCAGGGGCGCCACCCTCCGCACCATAAGACACGTCCTCCCGTCCCCCCAGAGGCCCGGGCCGCCCACCCACGGACGACCCGGAGACGTCGGAGGACGGACCGCGAGCGGAAGAGGTCAAAGTCCACGCCTAAGGTCTGACGAAGCAAGCCGTAAGGCGTTAGGGGACCATTGATGGTCGGGGGTATGGAGCTGCCGAGAGGCCTGATGACCCTCAGGGGTGCGACCCTCCGTACCATAAGACACGTCCCCCTGTCCTCCGAGAGGCCCGGGTTGTTTACCACGGACGGCTCGGAGACGTATGGGGACGGATTACGAGCGGATAAGGTCAAAGTCTACGCCTAGGGCCTGACGATGCAAGCCTTGAGGCGTTAGAGGACCATTGATGGTTGGAGGTATGGGGCTGCCGAGAGGCCTGATGACCCTCAGAGGCGGCACCCTCCGTACCATCAGACACGTCCCCCTGTCCTCCGAGAGGACCCGGGTTGTTTACCAGGGACGGTTCGGAGACGTATGGGGACGGATTACGAGCGGATGAGGTCAAAGTCTACACCTAGGGCCTGACGATGCAAGCCGTGAGGCATTAGAGGACCAATGATGGTCGGAGGTATGGGGCTGCCGAGAGGCCTGATGACCCTCAGGGGCGCCACCCTCCGTACCATAAGACACGTCCCCCTGTCCTCCGAGAGGCCCGGGTTCTTACCACAGACGGCTCGGAGATGTATGGGGACGGATTGCGAGTGGAAAAGGTCAAAGTCTACGCCTAGGGACTGACGAGGCAAGCCGTGAGGCGTTAGAGGACCATTGATCGTAGGAGGTATGGGGCTGCCGAGAGGCCTGTGGACCCTCAGGGGTGCCACCCTCCGCACCATCAGACTTGCAGTATTGGGTATAATCTGGACCAATTTAGATTTAAGAAGGCAATAATTGGTTTACTAATAGGGTGGTCGAAGAATGGAATAAACTAGTAACCATGTAGAAAGCGCTGAAACTATCTGTTGATTAACAAGCAGGAAACAGACTCACCGGTAATAACCAAAGGCTGGCAGCGGGGAGACCGGTCAGTCTGTTTCCGCGCTAGAAGTGAACACTCGTGCGGGTGGCGGGCCTGCCAAGAAGTGAGGGGTAGGGAGGGGGAGATGGGGTCGTCAATGCACATGCCTGCACAGAGCCGGGAATTTTGAATTTCTGATGATTCTGGCGGAAATTTCCAAACCACACTCACCCTTTGGGAAGTGGCCATATGACCAGGAGTGTGGTATGGGATTATCGCTATAGCTTCACTATGCAGGTTTCTTTCAGCCTATAATTATCATCATTGAAACCATCTAAAACTATCCTTATTATTCTAATAATTAACTTCCTACAATTATTAGTATCTATATATGTATATGTATATGCGTATGTATATGTATGTGCATATGTATATGTACTAATGATAACATTATATTGTACTAATAATAATAATTTAAAAAATACTAATTGTAAATATTATCAGACACTTATAATGATAACTTTGGGAGGTACTAATAATAATAAATTCAGAAGGTACTAATAGCTGTAAACTTCAGAAAGTACTAATAATGTTAAATTTATAATGTAATAATAATTATAACATTCGAAATTTCTAAATGGTACTTAAAATTATTATTTAAGAAGGTAAGTACAGTGATAAATATCTAGTGTACTAATAACGCTAATCTTATAGCATACTAATAAAATTACTTAATAATGATAACCTAAGGCGGTATTAATAAAGATATGAAGGTACTAATAATGTTATTAAAACGTGTTAATAATTATAACTTTATAAAGTAGTATTAATGATAACTTAAGAAGGTGCTAACATTGAAAATATTAAAAGCTGCTAATAATGACTTACAAAGCGCTATATGAGAATTTTACAAAGTGCTACTAATGTCTTTATAAGGTACACATAATAACTTAAAAAGCTACTAATAATGATAACTTTAAAAGTGATAATTATTCTTTTGAAGGTTCTAATAATAATAATTTCAAAAGATACTAATGATTATGTAATTCAAAGGGTCTAAAAGTACGATATATATATATATATGTATATAATATATATGTGTATATATATTATATATATATATATACATACAGTATATATATATTATATATGTATATATATATATATATATATATATATATGTATGTGTGTGTGTGTGTGTGTGTGTGTGTGTGTGTGTGTATTTACCTAGTTGTAACTATAGTTGTATTTTACGGGAAGGGGAGCTATGCTCGTGAGGTCCCGTCTTCATATCTCATATTATCTAAAACTATTTTAAATTCATGTATTGTTTTTTTGCACACACCACTTTCTCATCTAACTTGGTTCCAACTGTCTATTGCTCTGTGAGGAAAGCTGTTCTTTTTCAAAATCTCTTCTATAGTTGTCTTTTTTTATTTTCTTTTCCGTGTCCTCTTGTATTTCTGTCATCCCATTTTATCAGATTCTCTCTATCAGTAATTTCTATGCCTTTCATGATTCTGTAAATAGCTATCAAATCTCCTCTCTCTCTTCTTTGCTCTAGTGTCTGTAGTTTAAGTTTTTGTAGTCTCTCTTCATATGATAGTTTTGAGAGTTTTGGTGCCAGTTTTTAGTTTGCTATTGTTATTCTTTAAAGTTTATTTATTCCTTTTTTTGTAATTGGTGACCATATCGTTGCTGAATATTAGAATCTTGGTCTGATCAGGGTGATTAGGATTTTCCTCACCATTTCTACATCCAGTATGTAAATGCCACTTTGATTGTTCTTATTAAATTATAAGTTTCTTCCAAAAAATCTTATTTATATGTTTCTCAGGTGACATATTATTCATAACAATGACTCCCAGGGTCCCTCTCATTTTCTACTCTTTTATTCCTTCTTCTCCCAAATTATATGATCCTGCCCCCCCCCCCCCCCCATAGTATTCTGTTTTTGCTTTTTTCCAAATTCCATTATACTACACTTTTTTTGTATTGAACTCCATCTCCCACTTCCTACTCCAATTCTTGTACTTTATTTAGATCTCTCTGTGTGATTCACAATCCTCTTGATTTTTCACTCTTTGCTGTAATTTTGCATCATCTGCAAAGAAGCTCATACTAGCTTTCAATTCCTTCATCCATATCATTATATATAGCAAACATTATTGGGGCCAGAACTGTTCCCTGCGGGACACCGCTTATTACTTCATTCCATTTTGAGTTGCTGATCTCTTATCACTACTCTCATTTTTCTTTCTTGCAAAAAGTCTCCATCCAATTTAGCAGTTTACCTTGTATTCCTCCTTCATATTCTAATTTCTTAAGCAACTTCTTATGTGGTACTTTGTCAAAAAGCTTTTTTTTAGGTCTAGAAATGCACAATCAGCCCATCCCATACGTTCTTGTATTATATCTATTAGTCTTGAATAGAAACATATTAAATTGGTGACGCATGATCGTCCTTGTCTGAATCCAAATTGCCTTGGATTTAGTACGTTGTTTTTTTCCAAGTAATTTTTAACCCATCTACTTTTGATAATTCTTTTCACATATTTTTGCTATTGTACTTGTTAGAGAGACTGGTCTATAGTTGGTAGGTTACTTCTTTATTTCCTCCTTTATATATAGGTACTATATTTGCTTTTTTCCAATCTTCTGGAACTTTTCCTTCTTTTAAGGAACTGCTTATTATGCTATGTATTTTGTCTGCCAGTTCATTCCTACATTCTTTCAGAATCCAGTTTGCTATTTCATCTTGGCCCATGCGATTTTTCTGACATCAAAATTACCCAAGTGTGTCAATATTTCATTCTTCGTTACTTCTATTTCTTCCATAGGGGGGACTTTTTCCTTCCACTCAATCTCTTCAGGTTGTATATTTTTCCCTTGTAAACACTGATTTAAAATGTTTGTTCATAAGTTCTGCCATTTCCATTTCCTCAGTGTATTCAACTCCTCCTTGTCTTAATTTCTCCAAGTCTTGTTTGTTTTACAGTTTATTGTTTACAAATCTGTAGGAATAGTTTTGGTTGATCTTTACACTTTTCTATTAACATCTTTTTATATTTTCTTTTTTCCTCTCTGCACTTTTGTACATATTCATTTCTATACACCAGTATATATTTTCCATTTTTCAGGTCTTCTGTCTTTTTTCCATCCGGTCCAGGCTTTGTCTCTTTTGTCTTTTAACTCTCACAACTTTTGTTGTACAGCATTTTACATATTCTTTTTCTTGTTTTTGTCTTGGGACATACTTTTCCAACTCCTTCTTTGTAAATTTTTGTCAAAATATTCCATTTCTCTTCCACTGATGTTTCTTCTTTGTATATTTCTTCCCAGTTTTCTTGTTGGCAGAATTCTCTTATTTTATCAAAGTTTTTTTTTTTTCATACATCATTCTTCCTTTTCTATATTGTTTCATTTCTTTTCATATATTTTTCTTCATTAAGTTCCAGTTTCAATCAATATGTGGTCAACTTTTACCTATTGGTGTTTTATATTCAATCGTGTCCACTATTCTAGGTTCAGATGTAATTATTAAGTCTAGCCTCGATGGTTCTTCTTCATTTCTTATACCTAGTGTTCTCTTGTATCCATTGTGTCATTGAATGGTCAGTAATCATCTCAAGTAGAGCATTTCCCCATGAGTTCATCACCACTCTTTACTGTCATTTCTTCCCAGCAGATTTCTTTGCAATTAAAGTCGCCCATCATAACTATTCTTCCTCCGTCTTCCATTTATTTTAAGTTAATGCTATCTTTGTGTACCTCTAACATTACTTTTATGTTCACTCTCCTCCCATGAGTCTGTTTTCGGAGGCACATAATTCATCACAAAATTTCAGCACTTCTTATCTCGGTCATCCACATCTAACATAATCATCTCTACTGTATTCTTTCCATATATGACACCTTCACGTTTATATCCTTCTTTGTCAGGAACATAAACTCCACCCCCTTGTTTTTTCTCTCTGTTTCTAATCCAATAATTGTATGTATCATGTCCTACACTGTTGGGTGGTAGTGGGCCTTTTAATTTTGTTTCTACAATTCCCATTATGTCCGGTTCTTTTTCTTTCAAATAATCATTCAGTTCATTCAATCCTGTTATCATTCCATCTATATTTTTGTTAGACTATCTTAGTTTTCTGGCAGTTCCATTGTGTTCTCTGTGTCCCTTATGTTTTTCTTTAGTATGTCGAACTGCTTTGGGGGGGGGGATTTATTTTCATGTTCACTACTCTCCAATAGAATCTCTCTTTCTCTGACTCCGTTCTTTCCTCGTTTTTTGCCTTAGCTTCAATTCTTTTCTGCTTTTCTGCCTCTCTTTCCTCCTTATTCATTTCTCTTTTTATCCATACCTTTTTATATTGATCATTTGTTGCTAGTTTCCCTGTCTTGGATAGAATTTTCTCTGCCGTTGTTTGTGACCTGATTTAATCTTAAATTGGTCTGGTCTTATCTGTACTATATTTTCCGAGTCTGAATTTTTCCTCAATTTCCTTTATAATTTCTGGTTCATTCTTCCTGGACTAATTTTATTAAACTGCTTACCCTTTCATTTTCCTCCTTGATTCTTGCGGTTCTATCTGGGTTATGTTTCTCTTCCATTCCTAATATAATTATACATTTCTTTTTGTCAGCTAATTCCCTCTTACTATATTCTCCTTCTGTCTCAATCACTTTAATAACTGAGTCTTCATTTATGTTCTATCCAATTGCTGTTTGACTATGTCAGTGAATGAAACCTTATTCCCTTCTTGAGTTATTCTCCAATTTTTAGCTTCTGTAGCTATTTTCTCACTGTTTTCATTACTATTCTTCCTTCAATTTCTCATTCTCCTCCTTTAACATTTCCTAACTGTCTTTTTAGGTCCTCTACTTCTTCAGTTAAGTTTCTGTTTAGCCCCCACCCCCCCCCCTTCTCTCGTTGTTCCAATCTTACCATTCCCTGCAAGATGGAGTCTACCTTACCTAACTAACGTTCCAAGTCCTACGATCACCTTATCAACTCTCTCCTCTAGTCTTATCAGTCGGGGGGGGGGGGGTTGTGTCCCCCCCCACCCTCTTTAAATCCCTGGAACATATTCTCGTCACTTTCTACTGTATTTTCTCCTCTCTATACTTCTAATCTTTACATTTTTATTTGCCATTTCGTCATCCGGTGGTCGTTTCATGTTGAACTTACGCCCGTATGCCAGGGACAAGTCAACCACATCCTCATTTCAATCCATTTCCCCAGCAATACCTACCCTTCTCCTCTTTCCTACTTACCTTACTGCCTCACGAGCAATTTCCCCACCCCCCTGCAAATACAAAAAGGCACTTCTCTTTGCGTTGGTATCCACAATATGCACTTTTCTTCAGAGCGTTCGTCAAGCAGTCCGTTCGTTGAAAGTGTGTGTGTGTGTGTGTGTGTGTGTGTGTGTGTAATAATAATAATGATAATAATATACAGTTTATTGTGTATAGCAGCATTACTGCTGAAAATATACAGCCTACAGAATTATAAAATTATAAGATATAATATTGTAAAGATGTTACGAACATAAAAACAGTAAGCTAAGGAATGGCCGTGTTGTACAACATTGTTATTTCTTGTTGTTGATTAACTCCACAAATGTAGGTATGGGGTTCTTATACCGGTCGGTGCGTGCTCTGATCGGCTTGATGGTATTGTGGTGATGCACCTCGCGCCGTGGTGGTGGTGTTGGGGGAAGTAGCAAGTCCCGGTGCCGAGGATGTTTCACTATGGTGACCACAAACGACCTCAGAGTCTGAAGGTAACGGTCAGCAAGGGTTGAAAGTCCGAATGTGGTGAGATCGTGCCGATAGGTGGTGTATTTGTTGTCAAGAATTGTTCGACAGGCTCGTTTTGTGTGTGTATTTACCTAGTTGTATTTACCTAGTTGTATTTTACGGGAAGGGGAGCTACGCTCGTGGTGCCTTTGTATCTCGCAGTGTCTAGTTTGCTCCTAAATTCATGAATGGTTTTTGCACACACTATTTTTTCGTCCAATTTGTTCCAAGTGTCCACCACTCCATGTGGAAAATTGTTCTTCTTCAGATCTCTTCTATAACTATGTTTTTGAGTTTCTTTCCATGTCCTCTTGTGTCCCAGTTTAACAAGTCCTCTCTATCGAGTATTTCTGTGCCCTTCATGATTCTATAGATGGTCAGTAGGTCGCCTCTTTCTCTGCTTTGCTCTAGAGTCGGTAACTCCAATTTAGCCAGTCTCTCCTCATATGACAAGTTTGAAAGTGCAGGGGCCATTTTTGTGGCTGCTCTCTGGATTCTTTCTATTTTCTTTATATTGTCTTTGGTACTGGGTGCCCACAATGTCACCGCATATTCTAGTCTAGGCCTTATCAGTGTGACTAATATTTCTTTTAATCATTTCTTCGTCCAAATATGTAAATGCCACTTTTGTTGATCTTAGCAAGTTATAGGGTTCTCCGACAATTTTGTTTATTTGTTTATCATAGGACAAGTCGTTTGAGACAATTACTCCCAAGTCTTTTTCATATCCCACTTTCTTTACCTCCTTAGTTCCAATTTTATATTGTCCTGATATTCTATTTTTACTTTTTCCAAACTCCATTATGCTACACTTCTTAATATTGAACTCCACTTCCCATTTCTGACTCCACTTCCATACCTTATTCAGGTCTTCCTGTAGTGGTTCACAATCCGTTTCGGTCTTTACTATCCTTAACAATTTAGCGTCGTCTGCAAAGAAACTCGTGTAACATTGCACATCATCATACATGCCATTCACATAAATAGAAAACATTATTGGAGCCAATACTGATCCTTGCGGAACTCCACTGATCACCTCTTTCCAACCTGAATATTTTTCTCTGGGTACTACTCTCATCTTTCTACCAATCAGGAAGTCCTCCATCCATTTAAGTTGGTTCCCTTGTATCCCTCCTATATGTTCCAGTTTTTTAAATAATTTTTATGTGGTACCTTGTCGAAAGTTTTTTTTTTTTTTTTTTTGTAAATCCAGGAAAGCACAATCACCCCATCCATCCCTTTCTTGCACTATGTCTATTAGTCTTGAGTAAAAGCATATTAAGTTTGTGGTACATGATATTCCTTGTCTGAACCCAAATTGTCTTAGGTTTATCATATTATTTTCTTCCAGGTGTTTTACACATATATTCTTGATAATTTTTCTCACAAATTTCGGCTATAGTGCTTGTTAGTGAGACCGGTCTATAGTTAGCTGGTTCTTCCTTGTTTCCTCCTTTATATATTGATACAATGTTCACTTTTTTCCAGTCTTTTGGTATTTTTCCTTCTTTAAGTGAGCAACTTATTATGCTATGTATTGTGTCCATTAGTTCTTCTTTGCATTCTTTTAGAATCCAATTTGCAATTCCGTCCGGGCCATGCGATTTCCTGACATCAAGGTTTGATCAATGTTCCATTATTTCTTTTTGTATTATTATTATCTCGCTCATGGGGGAGATCGCACTTCATTTCTTTCGTCCCAATATTGTGCCTTCTCTCTAGTGAAAACCGATCTGAAGTGATTAATCATTCATGACTTTGGCCATTTCTAGATCTTCTGTGTATTCTGTATTTCTTTGGCATAGTTTCACCATTTCCTGTTTAGTTTTAATTTTAGCATTCACATATCTATAGAATAATTTGGGTTGCTCTTTCCATTTTTCTATAATGTCTTTTTCATAGTTTCTTTTTTCCTCTCTTCGCATTTTTACATACTCATTTCTATAGTTTATATATATTTGCTATTTTTCAGTGTTTTTTTCTTTCTTTTCTCCATCTTTTCCAAGCTCTGTCTCTTCTATCTTTTGCCTCACTGCATCTTCTATTAAATCAGCATTTAATGTACACTCTATCTAGCTTCTGTCTTGGTACGTGCCTATTCACTCCTACATTATAATTATCCATCAAGATATCCCATTTCTCATCCACTTTTGTTCTTCCATGAAAAAAAAAATCCCAATTTGTATTCTGAAGGAATTTCTATAGTTTTCCAAAGTCCGTTTTGCTGTACGTCAATCTCCCTTTCCTGTGCTTTTCATTTCTCTCCATATATATTTCTTCCTTTAGTGCAGTCTCCGCCTTTCACTGTCATGTCCTCCCAACAAATTTCTCTGCAGTTGAAGTCCCCCATAATTACCAGGTTACCTCCGCCCATTTAATGAATGCCTTGTATCATCTAGCATTTTCGTATGCTCGTTCTCTTTCCAAGCGCTCGTTTTTGGGGGCACATAAGTCACCACAAACTTTCTACTTTTCATGCCCTTGTCTTCGATTTTTATCATGATCAGTTCTACATTACTTTTGCCAAGAACATGATTCCTCCTCCCTGTTTCTCGTCTCTGTTTTTAATCCAGTAATTGTATAGCCCTTGTCCAACATTGATAGGTGGTATTGCACCCCTTAATCTAGTCTCCACAATTCCCATTATGTCTTTTTATTTTCTAACAGGTAATCATTAAGTTCATTCAGTCCTGAAATTAATCCGTCGATGTTAGTATAGGCCATTTTCAATTTTTTTTCTTTCTCCATCTTTTTTCTGTTTTTAGTTTGCCCATTCTGATGTACCATTTTCTCAGTCTCATGTCGATTACTCTCCAATAGAATTCCTTGCTTTCGGTCTCCGTTCTCTCAGCGTTTTTTTTTTTTTTTTTTTGCTTCATCTTTTAGTGTCTTCTCTTTTTCTAATTCTTCAATAATCATTTCCCTTTTTATCCATATCTTATTGTAATGTTCGCTCCTTGCCAACTTACCTACTTTTTCAAATATGTCTTCTACTACTATTTGTGATCTTAGTTTTATCTTTAGGGGTCGATTTCTTTCCTTAGAATAATGACCAATTCTATACACATCGTCGATGTCTTTCTCTACGTCCTGGTCTCCATCCTGAATTTCTTTTAGGATTGCTATTGCTGTCTCTTTTTCTTCTTTTTCTCTCATGTACCTCGCCAGACCATGTTATTCTTTTAGTCCATATACCACAATACATTCTTTTCTATCCACTGCATCTCTGATCCAATTTGCCTTTTCATTAATTAATTGGATAATTGTATCTTTTGCATTTTCCTGCATTAGTTGTTGGACTATTTCTTTAAAGGCAATTTCTTTATTTTATATGTTTTCCTTCCATTTCTTAATCTTTTGGATACTTCCCTCACCTAAGTTTTCTTCAATTCTTTCAGTTATTTCTTGTTTTTGTTATTCACCTTTTCTTTTAGGCTTTCACTATTGGTAGTATCATTAATTTTCTTCTTTTCATTTTCACGCTTCACCTCTCTTATATCATTTTTCATTTCCTTAAGTTTGGTTCGTAGTTCAGAGTTAGTTTTTCTTAGGTCGGAAATTTCAACGTCAGCTTGCGCTAAGCAGTCCATTAGTTTAACAATTTATTTCCTTAAGTCCATGATTTTATTCTCCCACCATTTTCTTTTTTTTTTGCTCATTTCCCTTTCTATATCTAAGATCTGACTGTGTGTGTGTGTGTGTGTGTGTGTGTGTGTGTGTGTGTGTGTGTGTGTGTGTGTGTGTGTGTGTGTGTGTGTGTGTGTGTGTGTGTGTGTGTGTGTGTGTGTGTGTGTGTGGGTGTGTGGGTGTAGATTTACCTAGTTGTATTTTACGGGACGAGAGCTATGCTCGTAGTGACCCGTTCTCGTATCTTTCCGCATCCAGTTTATTCTTGTATAGTTTTGGCACTCACTGTTTCTCCGTTTAGTTTGTTCCAGACATCAATTACTCTACCGTATGTGGAAAACTATTCTTTTCCAAATCTCTTCTGTAACTGTCCTTCTTTAACTTTTTTTCGTGTCCTCTTTTTCTCTTCTGTCCCATTTTAATAAGTCGTCTCTATCAAGAATTTCCTCCCCTTTCATAATTCTGTAAATGGTCAACAAATCACCTCTTTCTCTTCCCTGTTCCAGTGTTGATAGATGTAATTTCTTCAATCTTTGTTCGTATGTCAAATTTGATAGTGTAGATGCCATTTTTGTCGCTGCTCTTTGAATTCTTTATCATTTTCTTATGTTATTTTTTGTGCTAGGTGCCCATAGTGTTGCAGCATACTCTAGTTTAGGTCTTATTAGTGTAACTAATATTTTCTTTACCATTTCTTCATCCATGTAGGCGAAGGCCACTTTCATTGATTTTAATAAGTTAAAAGTCTCTTCAAATAATTTATTGACATGTTTATCAGGTATCAAGTCACTAGAGATAATCACTCCCAAGTCCCTTTCTGAACCGACTTTTTTTACTTCCTTGTTTCCAATTTTGTACTGACCCGATATTTTATTTTTGCTTTTTTCAAATTCCATTATGCTACATTTCTTAATGTGTTCATTTCACATCTCTGACTCCATTCCCATATTTTGTCCAGGTCTTCTTGTAGCGATCTGCAATCTTCTTCTGTGCTTATTCTCTTGAGTAATTTGGCATTGTCAGCAAAGAAGTTCATGTAACAATTCACTCCCTCATCCATATGATTTATATATATGGCAAACATTAAAGGAGCTAATACAGAGCCTTGCGGAACGCCACTTATCACATCTTCCCAGTTCGAATTTTTGTCTCTAAGTACCACTCTCATTTTTCTCCCACTTAAGAAATCCTTCATCCATTCCAGTAGCTTACCTTGTATTCCTCCTATTATTTCAATTTTTCTTGTTAATTTTTATGTGGTACTTTGTCAAAAGCCTTCTGCAAATCCAAGAAGGCGCAATCTGCCCAGCCATCTCTTTATTGTATGATCTCAATATATCTCAAGTAAAAGCATATTAAGTTGTGTTACACGATCTTCCACTTCTAAAGCCAAATTGTTTAGGGTTTACTATTATATTTTCTTCCAGGTGTTTGATCCCTTTGCTTCTGATAACTTCTTCGCATATTTTTGCTACTGTGCTTGTAAGGGATACTGGTCTGAAGTTTGTAGGATCTTCTTTGTTTCCTCCTTTATATATTGGTACTATATTTGCATCTTCCCAATCTTGCGGTACCTTTCCTTCTTTGAGTGAAAAGTCTATTATCTTGTATAATTTGTCCGTCAGTTCGTCTATACACTCTTTCAGTATCCAATTTGCAATTCCATCCGGTCCATGCGATTTCCTAACATCTAGGTTTTTTGTTTGGTCCCTTTTTTCTTTCTGTGTTACCTTTAATTCTTTCATTTTAGGGGGTCTTTCTTGTTGTCCATCTTCCCAAATTTATGAGCTCTCAACTGTAAAAACAGACCGTAACTCCGGTTGGTGATTGTTGTAGGTTACATAAGGTGGAGTTAATGCGGGCAAGATAAGCTCCAAAACCGGGGTTTCTTCTATCTTATTACAAAGTGATCTGGTTTGATATTAACAAACTATATATGGGGCCTTTGGGCAAAATACAGTAAGTGCCGGGCCTTGACCTCGGGCACACCTGCGGCTGGCAGGCTCTCGACCTAGCCAGGTTCTGGCTGGCAGGCTCTTGACCTGCCCAGCTCTCCTCTTGATTACGTTATCGTCGGTTAATATAGGGGGTTAGTGGGTTGTCGTAAGAAAAGGTGTTAGTCTGGCTATTCTATGCATTGGAGTCAGCTCTATACATGGGGGTTAGTCGTATGATTGGTGGGTATTGTTAGATATTATATATTATATATATATATATATACATATATATATATATATATATGTATATATATATAAAAAAAATATATATATATATATATTATAAAGTAGTAGCCTCTGTCTGTCTGTCTGATTTATTTGTTTGTTTGTGCACGAACTCCTAGGGTTTTAAAGATAGACCCCCATAACCATATATATTCTGAAAATATATATGATTAGGGTTAAGGGTTAAAGTTAGGAGGTTTATGTAGTATCCCCTGAAGTCGCGTAGTATTTTTTGTGACTTAAGAATTGATATGATTAAACAAACCATTGTATGTATCCATAAATGTTTTTCACATTTGTCAAATTAATGTTGCCACAAACCATGATAGCTTTTGTAAGAAGAAAGCATATTTATAGAAAATTATTGTATAATTTTACCAAAAGTTGAAATATTGGTTATTTTCATTTAATTTTTGTGAGAGCGGAAATAGTTCAATCACAAACTCCTACGTTTTTGCAAATAAACCCCTATAGCTATATATATTCTGAAGATAAACTAGATACATTTCTTCACCTTTCAGCTGTAGACATTTATTGTCAATCCACACACACACACATGCACATACACACGGACACAGAAGAATGTGTACACATGATATTTGTGTTTGTGTATACATGTACTTTCAAACTAGGGTTTCCCAACTTCGGGAGGGGGGCGCACATCTGGATGGGGGAGTTTTTAAAGCTATATTTAATTAAAAAAATATTTTGGTTAGGGTTAAGGGTTAAAGTTAGGTGGTTTATGGTGAGGGAACACGCCACTACTGTAGCGTCCCCTTAAGTTATTATTTTTGTAACATCAGAATCAATATAATTAAACAAACTATTGTATTTGTTCATAAATATAATTTATATTTGTGAAATTAATGTTGCCACAAACCATGATAGCTTTTGTAAGAAAAAATTATGCAAATGTAAAATGATTGTATAATTTTACCAAATGTTGAAATATTGCTTATTTCCATTTAATTTTACTGCGGAGGAAATTTATTACTTACAGCACTACCTACTATCCTGCCCGGCCACGGAGGCCCTCCGACCAGCGCCGCAGACCCCCACCCACCTTACAGAAGGCAGCCTCCTCAGCAGTCGGGCAACGAGAGCTGCCCTCCTTGTCCGCTACACGCCCATGGACGTGATGCTTGGGGTGCTCAGGGCGGCGCCCCCCCCCCTCGCTGACCTCCCTACGCCCTCACCTTCCATCCACTAGGGCACAACAACTCCCCCACTGGCGGGCTGTTGCCCGCATTGTATATCAATGTATGTATATCTGTACATTTTATACAATAAACCTTTATGAACTAACTTATTACTTACAAACTCTTCCTAGGTTTTTCCAAATAAACCCCTATAAGCATATATATTCTGAAGATAAATAAAGTAGATACATTTCTTCACCTTTTAGCTGTAAGCATTTATTGTCAATCCACACACACACTCACACACGCACGCAAAAGAATGTGCACATGATATTTGTGTTTGTGTATGCATGTATTTTCAAACTAGGGTTTCCCAACCTTCAGTTAGGGGGGCGCACATCTGTTTAAAACTATATTTCATTTAGAAATATTTTGGTTAGGGTTAAGGGTTAAAGTTAGGTATGGTATGGTTAGGATAGGGGTTATTCACGAACTCGCAGCAACGCTTGGGTAATTGGCTAGTATATATATAAGCTTATGGGTAATATAGTAGGGGCAGTTATAATAAAGGGGGTTTAATGGGTTTGTCTGGTGACATTTGGTATGTTCGTGTAACAATATCTTGTTTGTCTGAATTCTGCTGCGTTAGTTTTTTTGTGGTAAGATGGTTGTTCTGGGAAAGCAAGGTCAGCAAGAGGAGAGTCTCGCTGAATGCGAGTGCTCTGTGGCATGCATGTGGATCACGTGCGTGGTAGGTGATGGTTAGTAATGGTTACACAGACCTGAAATGTCTGATCATAACTTCTGCCATTTCTGTGTCGTCTATATATTCTTTATCTCCTTCACGCGGTTTTACAATTTCGTGTTTATCCTTACATTTGTCTATAATATATTTTACATAATTTCTTTTTTCTTTCCTGCGTATATTCACATATTCGTTCCTAAGTTTTATATATGTTTGTCATTTTTTTCTTTTCCATCTTTTCCAGGCTTTGTCTCTTCTGTCTTTAGCCTCACTGCACCTCTTGTTATACCAACACTTTATATAAATATCTTTTTGCTTCTTTTTTGGTACATATTTATTAATTCCTTCCTTGTACTTTTCTTTGAATATATTCCATTTGTCTTCCATCTTTGTTTCCTCTTTGGATAATTTATCCCAGTTTGTGTTTTGGAAAAAATGTTCTTATTTTTACAAAATCCGTTTTGTTGTACATTAATCTTCCTTCTCTGTGTTTATCATTCCTTCCTACATTGTTTTGTTCTTTTAATTCAAACTCTATTAGTTTATGGTCACTCTTTCCAATCGGTGTTTTATACTCCATTTTGTTCACGATATCTGGTTCAGAAGTCTAGTTACGACGGTTCCTCAGTTTCTATATCTAGTATTTTCCTTAACCCATTGTGTTAAGGTGTATTCGATGGTTATATCCAGCAGAATGTTGCTCCAAAGTTCTTCTCCCCCTTTTACTATCATTTCTTCCCAGATTATATCCTCTGCATTAAAATCGCCCATAATTACTGTGTTACCACCCTCTTTCAGTAACTCATTTAGCACATTCATTGTGTCTTCCAGTAATTTAGAATGATCGCTATCAGACCAAGCCTGTGTTTTTGGTGGTACATACACTGCTACAAATTTTCTGCTTTTCATATTTTTTTTTACAATTTTAATTATAATTAATTCCACATTACCTTTGCCTCCATTTATCTTTGTCACTCTGCTTGCCTGTTCTATTTTTCACCCAGTGGTTGTATAGACCTTATCTCACTATACTTGTTGATAGAGGTCCTTTCAGTTTTGTCTCCACAATTCCCATAATGTCAGATTTATGCCACTTTTAGTTTCATATTTTCTTCTCTTTTTTTTTTTAATTTGCCATTTTTCTTATGTACAATTTTTTTCAGTCTCAAGTCCAGTAGTCTCTCTCTCTCTCTCTCTGTCTCTCTCTCTCTCTCTCTCTCTCTCTCTCTCTCTCTCTCTCTCTCTCTCTCTCTCTCTCTCTCTAAAAAAAAAACAAAAAAAAAAAACACACGTTTTTTCCGTCTCTGTTCTTTTCTCATTTCTATCATTGGCTTCAATTCTGAGAGCCTTGTCTTTCTCTTTTTCCTCATCACTCATTTCCTTTTTTATCTCCATATATGTTTGAATGTCTCGCTGTTTGCTAATTTAACCGCTTTCGATAATACCTCCTCGGCTATCATTTGAGTTCTTAGTTTTATTTTCAAATTTCGTCAATTTCTTTGTCAAACTTTTGCCCTTCATCCTATATTTCTTTCAAATTTTCCTTAGCTATTTCCTTTTCCTCCTTTTCTCTCTGTTATCTATATATATCATGTTTTTCCTAGATGCCATGGACCACAATGCACTTACCTTTATCAACTGTATCTCTCACCCAATTTTCCTTTTCATTAATTACTTTCATAACTGTTTCCTTTGTATTTTCCTCCATCTGCTTTTGTACTATTTCTCTAAAATATATTTTTCATTTTCCTGTTCTTGTTTCCATTGATTTTTTATTTCAATAAGGTCTGTTTCTTTAATTGCTCTTTGACCTCCTTTTTCAGTTCTTCGTTTTTATTTTTGCCCTCATTTTTCATTCTTTCGTTTTCTCTTTTGAGGATATCGATTTCGCTCTTTAATTAGGTCACTTAATTTTCTAATCGTTTGTTCGTTACTCTTACGCAAAGTAATAAATTTCCTAAGTACAGCTCAGTAGTCCAATTTTAAATATATGATTTCTTCCAATAATTCATTTACTTCGAGATTTCTTAATGCATTACTTTATCTAACTTCTCTATCTATATATAAGCTTTTACCTATTTCTCCTTCATTTCTTTGAAAACCTGAAAACTGTTGTTCTCCCACCTTTGGTTTATCCTTGGAGTGTCAATTAAACTTTTTTTTTTTTTTTTTGGGGGGGGGGATGACACCTCTCGGTGATTTCACACACACACACACACACACACACACACACACACACACACACACACACACACACACACACACACACACACACACACACACACACACACACACACACACACACACACACACACACACACACACACACACACACACACAGGTAAACAAAGGTGGAGCTTGCAGCCTCGAAGGGCTTACAACTTCGGAGGACTTGCACCCTCGGAGGACTTGCACCCTCGGAGGACTTGCACCCTCGGAGGACTGACACCCTCGGAGGACTTGCACCTTCGGAGGACTTGCACCCGCGGAGGATTTGCACCCTGGGAGGATTTGCACCCTGGGAGGACTTGCACCCTGGGAGAACTTGCACCCTCGGAGAACTTGCACCCTCGGAGAACTTACAGCCTCGAAAGGCTTACTGCCTCGGAGAAGTTACGACCCTTCTCCAAGACATGTAACATTTCAAAATTGTGTCACTTTTTAAATGGTTTAATCTAATTAATTAATTATTAGTAATGATGATTGTCCATGGCTCAACGATGATCG
>NC_134814.1:27445037-27457537 GCF_046742065.1 Oratosquilla oratoria
GGAGCCGTGGAGCCGTGCACCCTTGGACCCGTCTAGAATTGGAGCCGTGGAGCTGTGGAGAAGTGGAGCCGTGGAGTCATGGAGCCGTGGAGCCGTGGAGCTGTGGAGCCGTGGAGCCGTGGAGAAGTGGAGAAGTGGAGCCGTGGAGCCGTGGAAACGTGGAGAAGTGGAACCGTGGAGCCTTGCAGCCATGGAGCTTTGGAGTCGTGGAGCTGTGGAGCCGTGGAGCCGTGGAGTCGTGGAGCCGTGGAGCCATGGTGTCGTGATGCCGTGGAGCCGTGGAGCTGTGGAGCCGTGGAGAAGTGGAGCCGTGGAGCCGTGGAGCCGTGGAGCCGTGGAACCGTGGAGCCGTGGAGCCTTGGAGTCGTAGAGTCCGGGAGTTAGACGCTGCTGGAACCACAAAAAAAAAAAAAAAAAAAAAAAAAAAAAAAAAAAAAAGACACTCTCTCGCCTCTCCATCTCTCTCTCCTACTGTCTCTATGTATGTATCTATGCATCTCCATCTTGCCTATTTCCATCTCTTTCAATCTCTCTCTTCCTCTCTTTTTCTTATATTTTCTTTATCTAAATATGCTTGTATATATATATATATATCTATATATATATATATACATATATATATATACATATATAATATATATATATGTATATATATATAACTATATATATATATGTATATATATATATATAACTACTACATTCACAAGTGTGAATGTAGTAGTTTCAGAGGGATTAGCTTCTTAAGTGTAGTTGGGAAGGCTTATGGGAGGATCTTGATTGAGAGGATTAGGAGAGGAACAGAGGGAGTAATTGGTGAGGAACAGTGTGGATTTAGGACAGGTAGAGGTTGTGTAGATCAGATTTTTGTGGTAAGACAGATATGTGAGAAAGCTATAGGAAAGGGGAAGGATGTTTTTTGGGCCTTTATGGATCTGGAAAAGGCTTACGACAGGGTAGATAGAAAGGCACTGTGGGAGGTTATGCGGATATACGGGATAGGAGGAAAGCTTCTGGGAGCTGTCAAGAGTTTTTATGAGAGTAGTAGAACTTGTGTCAGGATTATAAATGGAAAAGGTGAGTGGTGGGACTTCGTCAAGGATGCGTTATGTCACCCTGGCTGTTCAACTTATACATGGATGGGGTAGTGCGAGAGGTAAATGCAAGGGTAGTGGGTCAGGGATTGGAGATGGTTCAAGAAAATGGAGAAAAGTGGGAGGTGAGCCAGCTGTTGTTTGCGGACGACACTGCGCTTGTGGCAGGATCGGAGGAGGGATTGAGGAAGTTGGTGACAGGGTTTGGGAGAGTATGTGATAGAAGAAAGCTGAAGATAAATGTGGGTAAAAGTAAGGTGATGAGATGTACAAGGGGTGAAAGTGGCAGTAATCTGGAAGTGAGCATTAAGGGAGAGCAGCTGGAGGAAGTGGATAGTTTTAGATACTTGGGTGCAAATGTGGCAGGAAAAGGTGGAGTAAAGGTGGAGGAAGAATGTAGATTGAGAGAAGCGAGTAAATGCCTTTGTGGATTAAAAAGTGTAATGAGGAATAGAAATTTGGGAATGGATGCTAAGAGGAGACTGTATGAAGGAGTGATTGTGCCAACAGCACTGAATGGGGCAGAAACATGGAACATAAGAGAGGAAGAGAGATGGAGCTTGAATGTGTTTGAGATGAAGTGTCTGAGAAGTATGATGGGGGTTACTAGGCTAGATAGAGTGAGAAATGAGGAGGTGAGGAGGAGAACAGGGGTGAAAAAGGAGCTGGGAGATAGGGTTGATGAAAGAATATTAGGGTGGTTTGGACACATGGAAAGAATGAGTGAAGAAAGACTAGTAAAGGAGGTATGGAAGGCAGATGTGGAGGGAGTGAACATGAGGGGACGTCCTAGGATGAGATGGATGGATGGGGTGAAAGGGGCTTTGGGGAAGAGGGGAATGCCTGTTGAGGAAGGACGGGAGAGGACAGAAGACAGGGGTGAATGGAGAATGGTTGTATATGGAAGATGTTATAATGCATGAGGTGGAATGGACGGGGGGATGGGGGTGAGGTAGTGTGTGTGAGCAAAAGCCCGAAGGGATTTCTCCCCGTCTTCTCCTTTATATGGAGGACGGAGAGGAGGGGTCGCCGATTTAATGAAGCGGCCTTGCTGTGGATGTGCTGTGTCTTGCGACACTTCTTCTGAACCAGGGCAGTGGACAAGGTGCAGGGATGACCCGTCATCTAGGAGGTGCTAAGATGGGAGGGAGGGTGGAGGGGTGTGGAGTGTATTCAGGGATGGAATGGGTGGGAATGATTTCATGCCTTTTCCTTTTTGGCTACCTCCCTAGTAAGGGGGAAAAAGCCTTGGTATATGTATGTATGTATATATGTATATGTATATATATATATGTATATATATGTATATATATATATATATATATATATATATGTATATATATATATATATATATATATATATATATATATATATATATATATACACATTTCAAAGATCTTTATTTTAAAAAGAAATTCGGATGTTCCATGGGCTCTAATCTTACGCCAGTTCTAGCCAATTTATATATGGATTATTTTGAATCAGTGCTACTACCGGGAATTAAACCACCCGCAATGTTTTGGCACAGATATGTTGATGACATCTTTACGGTTTGGGACGATGAATGGGGTTCCTTCGAAGAATTCTACAGCAAACTCAATCACCTAACGAACAACATCAAATTCAGGGTGGAATGGAAATAGATCATAAATTACCTTTTTTAGACATCTTAATAATTAGAAATGTGGAGTCTTTATCGTTCACAGTTTATAGAAAGCCCACCCACACAGGGAGCTACCTACATTTCTTTAGCCACCATCCAGACAAAATAGAATATAGCGTCGCTTCAGGCTTATTCTTACGGGCTTTGAGAATTTGTAGTTCACAATATTTAGACATGGAACTAATTTCAGTAAGAAGTCAATTAACAAAATTAGGATACCCGTCGTGGTTTTTACGAAAAGCTCTTAGTAAGGCCAAAACTAGTTTTTACAAATTAGATTCCCATTCCGCCATGAATCATAAGTGGGATAATCGTTGCATAAAATTACCTTATAATAAATCAATTAATGACTTGTCTCATTTGTTACCAAAAGAAAAAAGTCAATTTTATCTTCAATTATCCCAACAACTTGTTCAGTAACTATACATCATAGATCCAAGAGTAAAACAACTCCTGGGGTTTATAAGTTACCTTGTTTAGATTACAAGGATGTATATTGGGGACAAACGGGTGGAGACCTCACCACCAGGGTCAAAGAACACAAGAACTCAGTAAAATATGGGCATGAAAATTCCGCCGTATTTCAGCATGTCGCCAACAAAAACCGTAGGATAAATTGGGACGATGCTGAAACAATTTACAAATCTACATGAAGTTTCAGAAGAAAAATGGTAGAATCCTCTTTGATACACAATTTTCCAAATTACAGTATCTCTTATGGTCAATGGTCACCAGATTATAAATCTTCATTTGCAATGAATAAAATGCTACCTTCTACACTAGCAGTGGACAAAACCCACCAAGGTCCATGCAACGCCGGACACGTGACCTGAGCCCCCGTCCCTTCCTGCTAACCTTACTACTTCTATATAAATACACATTGTTCTCTACTCTGTAATTCACATCTACTAAAGAGGATCACAGTTAGTGATCGCAATATACAGATCTTTATACTTTCGCTTATTCTTCTCCGAAAGTGGGTTATCAGTATTATTTTACTAATTGTGCTACGACATAACTTTGTTGTGATATATATACATATATATATATATATATACATATATATATACATATATATATATTTATTTATATATTTATATATGTATATATATTTATATATGTTATATATATATATATATATATATTTATATATATATATATATATGTTTATATATATATATACATATATATATATATATATGTATATGAATATGTATATATATACATCTATATATATTCGTATATACATACATGTATACATATATATATATAATCGTATATATATATGTAGATATACATATATATATATATATATATATATATATATATATAATGTATATATATATATATATATATATATATATATATATATATGATAGGACTCCGCAAACAAATAGGTTTTCAATTTCTTCTTAAAATCGGAAATCGTTTCAGATGATTTGACGTTCGCTGGGAGTCTATTGTATAGTCTAGGTGCACTTCTCTCGAAGGCTCTTCGTCCCGCTTCTGTACAGTACCGAGGTTCCTGTTGTCGGTGCTGTTCAACACTATTTCTCAGAGTCCATCAACATGTCCTTCAAATATTTTGGTTTCCCGAACTTCATCACTTGATATATAATGACACATTGCTTGAAAATTATCCGTGCCTTAACAGGCAGCCAGTGATTCGCTCCCTTCTCGATACACCTTTGATCAATCATGCAGCTCGATTCATATTCATTTGAAGTTTCTTCAATAAATAATTTGGAAGACCATAATAAAGAGAATTGCAATAATCAATCTTGCTGAGCACATGAATATGAGTCAGCTTTTCCAACGTACAATCATCAACATACTTCTTAACAAATGTAATATTTCGCAAATGATACCCAGCTAAATTCACAGATTGAGTAATTTTATTCTTGAGGGTCAGTTCACTGTCCAGCAAAACTCCAATATCCCTTACACTGTCACTGACTGCAAGTTTAACCTCATTGATACACAAATCTTCGTCCAACAAAAAGGCACTCAGTTTTACTTTCATTAAAATTGAGTTTGCGATGGTCCATCCATTGCTTAATGTCAAACATGATAGCCCCAAGGTGTGCCTCTTTTTCTTGTATATTGTCCACTGACAAGCAAAACTGCATATCATCCGCAAATAGTTTAAAACCCACTCCATGTTTCTCTAACACATTGGATAGTTCAGCCGTGTACAGACAAAAGAAGATAGGGCCAAGGACACTGCCTTGCGGAACCCCCCTTAATAATGGCTTCATATCCGAGAAACAGTCTCCAATCTGCACTCGGTAAGTTCTATCTTTAAGATAACTCCTCAGATATTGTAGTGCAGATCCCTCAATCCCAAAGTTCTTACAAACATTTAGTAAAGTTTCGTGTACCACGGTGTCAAAAGCAGCACTAAGATCTAATAGCAACAGCATACCACATTTACCATCATTAAGGAGGCCTCTCATATCACTAACCACTGAACATAATACAGTCTCTGTAGAGTAGAGTCGTCAGTATGCAGATTGAGCATCGGGGAGCGCCCCCACGGCACTAAGATGTTCATTCAGTTGAGACAGCAACACATTTTCTAATATTTTCGACTGGAATGTCAAATTCTGAGACTGGGTGAAATGAACTCAGGCTTTGGGGATCAATTTTCTCTTTGATCACAGATTTTACAATAGCCTTTTTTTCCGAGCTAGGAAAAATACTACTTGATGTACTAGTATTCACCATACTTGTAATAAAATTCACTAATTGTTCAAAACTTCCACAGTTGTTAATCTGATTCATGGGCATCGGATCATTAGCACAGTACGTAAGCTTTGCTTACTTCATAGTTTTCCGTACCTCAAGTGTCGTAACAGTGCTAAACGAAGACAATTTCTATGCAGGCACACCCACATTTACTATATCATCATTATCATTATAGTCATAAGATAAGAAAATCCGGGAGATTTTAGTTCCAAAGAATTCCAGAAACGTATTCGCTGGTTCACCATCCGCATAACCTTCAGGTAACTTAGGTTTCTTTTCCTTCCCAGTTAGATTATTAAGGATTTTATACAATATATTCATACTACATCTTGCACAATCTTATTCTTGTAAAAATCTCGTTTTCGAAGCACAATCAGTGTTTTCTCAAAGTTCCGCGCCCTCGTATATTCTCTCCTAGATTCAGCAGACTGATGTCTTCGCCACAATCTTTCCTTCCTTTCTTTGTCTTTTTTAGCTCGCAGTATATCCTCATTAAACCACGGTGAACAGTCTCTTACAACAACCTCTTTCGTAACAATAGGACACATTGGCATATTCTTCGCCTGCTATTTCATTATACAGGCTATATATGCAATCCGGTCAATCTTGCTTCATAGAGCCATGCATACACACCTCATTAATTCTAGCATTTAAACCAGTGACGATACTCACATACACACACTCATAAAACTACACATACACACAGACACAGACACACATACACACTCACACATAAACACAAACACACACACACACACACACACACACACACACACACACACACACACACACACACACACACACACACACACACACACACACACACACACACACACACACACACACACACACACACACACACACACACACACACACAGACACACACACACACACACACAAACACACACACACACACACACACACACACACACACACACACACACACACACACACACACACACACACACACACACACACACACACACACACACACACACACACACACACACACACACACACACACACACACACACACACACACACACACACACACACATACACACACACACACATACACAAACACACACAGACACATACGCACGCACACACATACACACACACGCACACACACACACTAACACATACACACACAAACATACACTTACAGACGCACACAAAAACTCGTACAAAAAGAAACATATACACAAACACACACATATGCACACACATGTACATACACATATACATGAATATCAACACACACAATATACACTTAATGTACATACACTGGTACACAAACACACGTATACATAAACATATATGTACAAACACACACACATATATATAGTTATGCATTTACACACACAAATTTATACATGGACAAATATGTAGGCACAGAAACGCATATGCGTACAGACCTATGTACACACATATGTATACAAACACATCTACATACACATATGTACACACAAAATATGAACACATCGAAGTTAGGTAAACTCAGATGGAGGGGAGGGATATAAGGATGAGTATTTTATGTAAGCCAGTGCTTCTCATCCTGTGGCCCCCTAAAGAGACACGGGGGCCCCCAAAGGAGTCGCGGGGGCCACCAGGGGAGTCTCGGATGCCCCCAAGGAGCCGCAGGGCACCCCAGAGGAGGCGCGGGGCTTCCATAGGAGCGGCAGGGACCACAGACCAGTGGCGGACTACCAACGAGCAGCGACAGGGGCCCCAAGATGATCGGCTGAGGCTCCAGAGGATCAGCGCAGAGGATCGGCGGTGGCCCCCAGAGGATTAGTGGGGGCCACAGAGGATCGTCAGGGGCCCCCAGAAGATCGGCGGGGCCCCCAGAGGATCGGCGGGTCCCCCAAAGTATTGGCGGAGACCCCATAGGATTGGCAGGGCCCCCAGAGGATTGACCGGGGTCCCCAGCGGATTGGCGGGGGCCCCCAGAGAAGGATCGGCGAGAACCCCAGAAGATCATCGGCGCGGGCCAGAGGAGTATCAGTGGGGGCCCCCGGAGGATTATCGGCGTGGAGACCCCCAGAAGAGGATCGGTGGGAGCCCCCAGAAAAGGATCGGCGGGTGTTCCCACAGTAGGATCGGCGGGGGCCCCCAAAAGGAGGATCGGCGGGGGCCCCCAGAAAATGATCGGCGGAGACCCCCAAAGAAGGATGGGCGGGGGCCCCCATAGTAGGATCGGCGGGGTCTCCCAGAAGAGGATCCGGTTGGGGCCACCAGAGGAGGATCGGCACTCACACACACACACACACACACACACACACACACACACACACACACACACACACACGCGCGCGCGCGCGCGCACACATACACACAATCACACAATTATACACACACTCGCACACACACACACACACACACACACACACACACACACACACACACACACACGCACGCACGCAAGCACACACACACACACACACACACACACACACACACACACACACACACACACACACACATACACACGTACACACACACGCACGCACACACACATACACACGCACACACACACGCACACACATAATCACACATACACACAAACATACACCTACAGACGCACACAAAGACACGTACAAAAAGTAACATATACACAAAAACACATGTAGACACACATATGCACACACATGTAGACACACGTGTACACACACTCCCCGCTAGGTCTTTTGCCTAGGGTGGCCCTCTTGGATTTTTTTGTCTAGGTTTTGTACCTACATCTACTGTCTAGGTCTCCCGTCTAGGTTTTTTGCCTAGGGTTGGCCTCTAAGACTTTTTGCTAGGTTTTGTAATTAGATCTGCTGCCTATGTCTCCCGTCTAGGTCTTTTGCATAGGGTTACCCTCTAGGAGTTTTTTCCTAGGTTTTGTACCTAGGTCTTCTGCCTAGGTCTACCGTCTAGGTCTTTTGCCTATCGTTACCCTCTAGGACTTTTTTCCTAGGTTTTGTATCTAGATCTTCTGCCTAGGTCTCCTGTCTAGGTCTTTTGCCTAGGGTTGCCCTCTAGGACCTTTTGTCTACGTTTTGTACCTAGATCATCTGTCTAGGTCTCCCGTCTATGTCTTTTGCCTAGGGTTGCCCTCTAGGACTTTTTGTCTAGGTTCTGCACCTAGATCATCTGCCTAGGTCTCCCATTTACGTCTTTTGCCTAGGGTTACCCTCTTGGACTTTTTTCCTAGGTTCTCTATCTATATTTTCTTCTTAGGTCTCCCGTCTATGTCTTTTACCTAGGGTTACCCTCTAGGACTTTTTTCCTGGGTTTTGTATCTAGATCTTCTACCTAGGTCTCCCGTCTAGGTCTTTTGCCTAGGGTTGCCCTCTAGGACGTTTTTTCATTTTTTTCATTTTTTTCATTTTTTTTACATAGATCTGCTGCCTAAGTCTGCCGTCTAGGTCTTTTGCCTAGGAATACCCTTTTAGGACTTTTTTCCTAGGTTCTGTATCTAAATCTTCCGCTTAGGTCTCCCATCTAGGTCTTTTGCCTAGGGTTACCCTCTAGGACTTCTTTGTTAGGCTTTGTTTCTAGATCTTCTGCCTAGGTCTCCCGTCTAGGTCTTTTGCCTAGGGTGACCTTCTAGGACTTTTTTTTCTAGGTTTTGTACCTAGATTTACTGCCTAGATCTCCCGTCTAGGTCTTTTGCCTAGGGATGACCTCTAGGACTTTTTGAATAGCCTTTCTACCTAGGTCTTCTGCCTAGGCCTCCCGTCTAGGTCTTTTGCCTAGGGATGCCCGCTAGGACTTTTTGAATAGCTTTTCTACCTAGGTCTTCTGCCTAGGTCTCCCGTCTAGGTCTTTTGCCTAGGGATGCCCTCTAGGACTTTTTGAATAGCTTTTCTACCTAGATCTTCTGCCTAGGTCTCATATCTATGTCTTTTCCCTAGGGTGGCCCTTTAGGACTTTTTGAATAGGTTTTGTAACTAGATCATCTGTCTAGGTCTCCCGTCTAGGTCTTTTGCCTAGGGATGCCCTCTAGGACTTTTTGAATAGCTTTTCTACCTAGGTCCTCTGTCTAGATCTCTCATCTAGATCTTTTGCCTAGGGCTGCCTTTTAGACTTTTGCCGCATTTTTTTTTATGTCTTCTTCCTAGTTCCTTATAGATATTTTCCTCAGGTTCTCCTCTTAGGATTTTTGCTTAGACATCCCGTCTAGGTCCTTTACTTAGATCCTCTACCTAGGTTCTCTGACTAGGTTCTCCTTCTACTTCTTTTCCTTTGGTTAGGTTTCTTGAATAGTTCGTTTACATAGCTTTTTCCCTCCAGGTCCTTTGCCAAGGGTTTTCTTCCCCGTCTGTTTTCTAATTTTTACGATTAGATCTTCCATCGAGGTGTTCAATCAATACGTCCTCTTTCGCCTATTTCCCCAGTGTCACTCCAGTTGACTTCCGTTGAGGTCTCGTGTCCGGATCCTCCGCTTACGTCTTCGGGATTTTCTCTCGATATCCTCCGGTGAGGCAGACGTGACTTCGTGAGAGCCTTCCGCCCGACCACCGGGCTGCGCATCATAAATGACCATTGACTCGAGGTTTCCGTCTTGCCCGTCCTAGTTAATGGACTCCTCCTCTTCCACTTCCTCTATTTCTTCCTCCTCCTCCTCTTCCTCCTTTTCTTCCTCCTCCTCCTCCTTATTAATTAAAGGAAAACCACACATGAAGATTAATCTGACCTTGAAAAGAATAATGAATCATCTATCCCATCCAGAGGTGAAGCCCCGAGGGTCTGGCACTCGGTCTACGGAATGAAACCAAGACTAATTTCCTCATTTTCTTATAGGCTTGAAGCCAACAATTACTCTCCTACTACTCCGCTGCTAATTAAAGCGTTTGTGTGTGTGTGTGTGTGTAGTCATCATCATCATCATCATCATCGTCATCATCATCATCATCATCATCATCATCATCATCATCATCATCATCATCATCATCATCATCATCATCATCATCATCATCATCATCATCATCATCATCATCATCATCATCATCATCATCATCACCATCACCAACACCATCACCATCACCATCACCATCACCATCACCATCATCATCATCATCATCATCACCACCACCACCTTTGAATATATTGATGATGAAACTGTTCCACATTTTCTAGGCCGTTTTGAATGGCATGATAATGTTATAACAACTTGACCTCATGAAGGGGTCGACACGAAGAAGTGAATAAAACCACCTGACGGCAGCCATAGTACAAGAAACAGTGCCACCCGGAACGGAAGGGGATCAAGAAGGAGGAGACGTCATCTGCATTTCGCTGGCAATGACCAGTGAAGTGGTTGAAGCAAAAAATAAACAAATAAATAAAATAAGCAAATAAGTAAAATGATGATAAAGAAATATAGATAAATAAAAGATAACAAGAATTCTTCTTGAGTGGAGATAAAAAAGAAAGCTGTGAAACTTTGATCCGTAGGGGTGTCACTAGATCCCTCAATAGCGGCAGAGACAATATAAGGCGGAAAGTGCTATCCGGTATGCAAGAAGCTGATGTATATATACTCATATTTAAAAAAATGTGAATTGATTTTTTCTTCTATACTTATGCAATGGAAAAAAAAGCAGTATGAATTTACCAGAAACTAGTCGTATGTGGTTAATATCACAATTATTTCGAGTCCTCGTGGAAACTGTCAGGTCTGTCCATAAACTTAGCTTTGCGTGCGTAAACGCTTAGGGGCGTATTGCCTTTCGGGATGGCAGCGTTGGGTCACCGAGAAGGAGTGGGAGGGGGAGAAGGAAGGGGAGGTGTCCACACCATCAGATGGTCAGTCACCCACCTCTCCTCCCTCCCCTCCGCTCTCTCTCTCTCTCTCTCTCTCTCTCTCTCTCTCTCTCTCTCTCTCTCTCTCTCTCTCTCTCTCTACAGCTAGCCTGCTAGTCAGCCATAATGGTGAATGGTTGTATGGGATGCTGGCCGGCTGGTTGTCTCTATGGCTGGCTGGCTTTATGGCTGGCTGTATGGCCGGCTGGTTGGCTGGCTGTATGGCCAGTTGTTGTATGGCTGGTTGGCTGTATGGCCGGCAGGCTGTATGGTTGTATGGCCGCCTGGCTGTCTGGCTGTATGGCGGGCTGGCTGGATGTATAGCCGGGTGGACGGCCGGAGGCCTGACTTGCTGGCCAACTGGCTGAATGGCTGGCTTCCCGGTTGTATGGGTGGCAAGCTGGCCGGTTGTATGTCTAGTTGGCTGTCTGTATAGCCTGTTGGCTGACTGGCTGGCTGTATGGCTGGCCTGCTGATTGGCTGGCTGGCTGGCGGTACGGCAGGCTAAGTGACCGGTTGGCTGGCTAGTTTTCTGGCTGTTTGGATGGATGCCTGGCTGGCTGTATGGCCGGCCACAGAGCCAGGCAGCAAGCCGGCCCTACAGCCAGCCACCCGGCCATACAGTCATCCAACCACCCGGCAAGCTCGCTGGCTGGCTATATGGACGGCTGGCTGGCTGGCTGGCTGTATGGACGGCTAGCTTTATGGCTGGCTGGATGTAAGGCCGGATGGCTGGCTGGCTAGTTGTATGGCCGGGTGGCTATCTGTATATCCTGTTGGCTGACTGGCTAGCTGTATGGCCGACTGGTTGCCTGCATAGGTAACTGGCTAACTGGCTGGCTTTATGACCGGCTAGCGGGCTGTATGACCAGCTGGCTGGATGCCTCGCTGTATGGCCAGTTGGTTGCCTGTATAGTCGGTATGTTGGCTGGCTGTATGGCTGGCTGGCTGGCTGTATTACTGGCTGACTGGCTATCTGGCTGGCTGTATGGCAGGCTGACTGGCTGTATGGCTGGCTGGCTCGTTGGCTGTATGGCTGTATGGCTTGCTGGCTGGCAATATGGCCGGTTGGCTGGCTGGCAGTATCGCAGGCTGTCTGACTGGATGTATGACCGGCTGAACACAGAGATCGCCTCATTCAGGACCCTCGGTAGACACCCAGACGTTATTTGTTTGCAAGAGGTCATCAGAGAGGAGGAGAACC
>NC_134814.1:27470037-27477537 GCF_046742065.1 Oratosquilla oratoria
ATGACTAAGGCCAAGCTAACCCATTGTGCTAATGACCCAATACAAATGAACTTGATAGTGTCAAGCAAGAACTATGAATTTATGGTTGATATTACAACTGACTTAGTGAATAAAAGTATTGAGGAAGGTGTATTTCCGATTTCTGAGAAACAAGCGATTACTAAGCCCATAGTGAAAGGGAAACTAGACCCGCAGAGTTTCAGTTCATTCCGCCCAGTATCTAATTTAACATTTCAATCAAAGATTCTAGAAAGAGTAATTTTGATACAGTTGAATGAACATTTACAGACAGTGGGAGCATTACCTTACAGTCAGACGGGGTATCGGAGATATTATTCAACTGAAACAGCATTGTGTTCAATAGTGAGTGATATGCGGGGCCTGTTGGATGATGGAAAATGTGGAATTTTGGTACTGCTGGACTTAAGTGCCGCATTTGACACTGTCGTGCACAGTATTTTGTTGGAAGACTGTAAAAATATCGGAATTGAGGGGGCTGCTTTGTCATATATTGAGGGTTACTTGGAGGACAGGACATGTTGTGTACAAGTTGGAGAATGTTTCTCGGAGTACCGCAGGGGAGTGTATTGGGGCCAATACTGTTCTGTATATATACTGCTGATTTGGCGAACATATTGAGAAGACATGGGGTTACAATCAAACTATTTGCAGACGACACTCAATTCTATATGTCTCTGAATAATGTGCGGAGTGTGGAGGCTAAGATATCAGATATTGTGTTGGATATTGGTAAATAGATGAGTTCACGACAATTGAAATTGAATACAAATAAAACAGAATGTTTGGTGGTTGGCAGGCAACTTGATTTTGAGAGACTAAATATTCGCGACTTATGCATTAATGAAATAGAATTGCCAATGAGTGACAGTGTAAAGGGTTTGGGAGTGTTACTGGACAGTGATTTATCCTTTAAAAGCCAAATTGATCAGACAGTGAGAATTGCGGGTTACCACTTACGGAATATTTCCTTTGTAAAGAAGTATCTTGATGAAAAGTCAATGAAAATGCTTGTTCATAATCATGTCCTAAGCAAGCTGGACTATTGTAATTCATTATATTATGGCCTTCCAAACTATTTGCTGAAAAAGCTACAATTGATAATGAATAGAGCTGCTAGGCTGATTACTGGACAATCATGGCGTGAAAGAATTACTCCAGCACTGATCAAATTGCACTGGTTACCGATTAAGACTAGAATTATTTATAAGCAATGTGTCATGGTATATCATGCATTGAAATTTTGTAAACCGCTATAAATGAGTGACATGTTGAAGAAGTTTGAAGTTGACACAACAATTACCTTAAGATACAGTGTTGAAGTGCATAGACTTGATGAACTGCGGTACCAAAGAGAAACTGGTCGTAGAGCTTTCAGTAGAAGTGCTCCACGGCTCTACAATCAACTCCCACAGAGGATTAAAATGGAACAAAATGTGGCTATATTTAAGAAGAAATTAAAGACTTTTCTTTTTACGGACTGCTATGACTTGGATAATCAATTGGTGACTGCAGCTTACTCTGGTTGATGAAACATTAAGGAGGGAGAGAAGAGCGCTGTATCAAAAGTGGAATTCCTCCCGAGATATTCTTCAATCAAGTAATCAAGTAAGTGTGTGTGTGTGTGGGGAGGGGTGTTTGTGTGCGTGTGTGTGTGTGTGTGTGTGTGTGTGTGTGTGTGTGTGTGTGTGTGTGTGTGTGTGTGTGTGTGTGTGTGTGTGTGTGTGTGTGTGTGTGTATGTGTGCGTGTGTGTGTGTGTGTGTGTATTCACCTCGGATCTGCTGCAGCCTCTGTAGAGACAGCCAGACACCACCCTACGGCAGCGAACTCAGAGCTTTGCCGACGATCTATGGGTAGGTCTGAGACCACTCACACACCACACACCGGGACAGCAAGGTCACAACTCCTTGACTAACATCCCGTACCTACTCACTGCTAGGTGAACAGGGGTTACACGTGGAAGGAGACAAGCCCAAATTATCTCCGCCCGGCCGGGGAATCGAACCCCGGTTCTCTGGCTTGTGAGGCCAGCGCGTTACCAATCCGCCACCGAGCCGTGTGTGTGTGTGTGTGTGTGTGTGTGTGTGTGTGTGTGTGTGCGCGTGCGTGTGTGTGTGTGTATGTGTGTGTGTGCGTGTGTGCGTGCGTGCGTGCGTGTGTGTGTGTGTGGGCCACTGATCTATATAACACCTGGATAGCGTATACGGGCCGTGGGCTGCCCCAGGAGTGAGGCCGGCAGGCGGGACATGGCCGCCATAATGGAAGTACCAAAACAGCTAGTGTGAACCGCTCCGCCGGTCATTATAACACCATTTTTAGATCAGTGTCATGGGAGCTGTCGTGTTACTCTCGTGGCCTGTGATCCAAGCATGATTGGGTATATAATGGCCACACAATTCGTCGCTGCTGGGCCCTCCATATACATACATACATACATACGTACGTACATACATATACAAGGTGTATATCAAAATAGCATCATCACAATAAAACAATATATTGATATTTATTACCTCTAGCAGAAATAACCATTTATATACATAAACTTGTGCATGTATATGGATGAGTTGGCACTGACAAATTATAATTCCAGTATATATTATAACTTCAAGGGAATGTTACACAGACAACAAATGGGATAATGATATATAGTCAAAATATTATAGGGATAATAATAGATCTATACTAGCATTTAACGGAATAAATATCCCTATAACATTTGATTACTGTACTGCTTATCGTTATTGGTGCTTGAATAAAACAAGTTTTGATAACTCCTTCCTCACTTTGACACCGGTTACTTTTTGAGAATATAATTTGGAGATATGATGGAGCCTGATTTTGCAGAAGCACGTGACGATATACTTGATCAAATTGACGATGTGGTTAGAATCCGGGGTTGTGTCGAACATGTGGAAAGATAGAGAAATTGTCATATCTATGATCTAAATTGTTTCAAATAGTAAAATATCGCATTAAAGTGGTGAACATGTAAGGGGCCATTCAAAGAGTATGTAACGCTGGGGATGCGATGCGTTACGAGGATGTGGGGGTGTTTTCAACAGCGCTACGCAACGCTAATAATGGTTATTTATATTCATTTATTAATTTATGTCATAAATTATGCACTGAAATAGCATATCCTTAACAGATCGAGCAATAAATATCGAGCAAAAAAATCCAAAAACATCATACCATGTTTCATTATTTGATGCAATCGTAAACAATTTCACACAGGACAAATAAAAATGAGTATGTTTTGGTGAGAAGTCAAGGGGGAGGGGTGTTTGGCGGATCTGGCCTACACTTGATGGGGGTGCCGAGTTGTAATTAGTTGTAATCAGTGTTATGTAATACAGGGAGATGTAACACCCAGTGTTACGCAATGTTACATGAGGTGGGGGGTGTCGAATTTCACCAGAAAAAACGTTACATAATTTTTGAACGGGCCCCGAATAGTAATTCAGCCCATCTAAGCTGCCGAGAACTGTAATTGTATCAGATCAGTGATCGCGTGGGGCGACTTTGTTTTGGTACTAACATCATGGCTGCCGCCGACCTCATAATCTCGACAGCGATCCGTGATCCAGTTATATCTAGATCAGTGGTGTGGGCTCAAATAATTTCAGTATCTGCGCTTCGAGTCATTACTCCAACTCCCGTGGGCGGGGAATTGGGTGTGTGTGTGTGTGTGTGTGCGCGCGTGTGAAGTCAGAGCATTACCAATAGATCGGTTATACGAAATCTGAGCTCTCTTTCGGGAAGAAAATAACTGTCAATCACGAGTTAGGCACGTGATTCAAAGACCAAGACCAAGGTGACTACACACACACACACACCCAAACACACACACACACACGCGCGCGCACACACACACACACACACACACACACACACACACACACACACACACACACACACACACACACACACACACACACACATACATACATTTACACATACATAAAATACACAAATATACATATACATGTACGCACACATATAGAATCAAATGCCAACATGCATACTCAATGAAACATATACACACACAAATATACTTTTACACAAACACACATGCATACAAAAATCATATGCGAACACAATAGACACACACACATAAACACACATACAAACACACATACACACACACACACACACTCACACACATACACACAGACACACACAAACACATATACCCATACACTCACGCGCACACACAACCACACACACACACACACACACACACACACGGACACACACACGTTTGTGTTTGTGTGTGTTCTTTGCGCACGCGCGCGTGTGTGTGTGTATGTGTGCGCGCGTGCGTGCGTGCATGTGTGTGTGTGTGTGTGTGTGTGTGTGCTCGCGCGTGTGTGCGTGTTTTTGTCATTACGTAAATTGGTAAAGAATAATTTTATTGGAGGAGTGATACGTATGTTTTCAATAAGTTTTAAAGTGAATATAACATACAAATAAACTAATAATCAAGTAAATTTCTCTAATTTTTAAGTGTGCTTAACTTCGTGAACTTATATTCTTTCTTAAGGCTTACTCCTCCGAAAGTATTTGAGAAACTGTTGGGAAATTCGGTAAATTTGTAAAGCTGGATATTATGCTTTTCTCGTTCCCGGCTAGCAATACTATCCAAACAAGAGTACAATCACCTCATTCTGGCGTCGTTAGTTTAAAACCTACCACAATGAGCTCGCGAAGTTAGCATTACATTCTATCGCCTGATGATTTTATTCAGGTGATGGAAGAGTTTCCCAAAACGGCGAAAACATTAATTTTTTTCACAATGAAAAACAATTTTCTTGAAAATGATCAAGAAGTTTACGAGAATTCAATTTTTTTCCTCATTGTTTCTTTAGAAATTTAGCTACAATTTACATATTTTCAAAGCTAAGTGTTTTTCCTTAATGAAACGATATTCTTTCATAAATTTCTAAAACTGATTAGATTTCAAGTTTAGACTTTCGTGATTTAGTCTGTTTTCAAGCGATGTTTAGCGTTCGATTTGGACTTGGTTCTAGCAGTGATACCGAGAATTAGATTTGACATATTTTTGTGCTGTATTTGTATAAGAAATATTTTCATGGCTTTACCAACCTATTATAAGTAGCAAATGCAGAATATGTGTATATTCAACGTAGAACATTAATTCTTCCATGATTGACAATTTTTAAAGCCTCAGAAATGGGCGAAGAAACATAAGTTATCCTTTGTAAGGTCGTCTTTTTTAGATGCTCAATAATGTGAAGCAGAGAGAGAGAATGTGGCTGATTTGAGGGGGCTGTGGGAGAGTTTTCTGACGGAAATAACGCGATTTGATCGCTTTAAGAAGTGAAGCCTCTCCAGAGTACAATTGTTCAACAAGTTGTACTCCAGATGAACTAATTTTCCGTGGATCATGTCGATTTGGTCGACTTCCTCCTGTGACACGATGTAGATGAAAACGACACCGAGGTCGATTAGATCCTCTTTTTGGCGGAAGAAGACGTTTTCCCCCTCTCGAATGGCCAAACCAAAGTCTGTGATTTTGACAGAGCCTGTTCTGTCAACAAGGATGTTTCTTGCTGCCAAATCGCAGTGATCAAGTCCAACCTTGTGGACGTGGCGGAGTCCCTTAAGGCATTGAAACCAGACAGATTTCACTTCACTCTCAGTGAAGGAGAGGCCCTATTCGGCCATCCGTTTGACGGTGTCCTCGAGGCTAAGATCCATGATGTCCAGAACGAAGTAGACCTGATGGTTCACCTCCTCTCTGATGACCTCTTGCAAATAAATAACGTTTGGGTGTCTACCGAGGGTCCTGAATGAGGCGATCTCTGTGTTCAGCCGGTCATACATCCAGTCAGACAGCCTGCGATACTACCAGCCAGCCAACCGGCCATACTGCCAGCCAGCCAACCGGCCATACTGGCAGCCAGCAAGCCATACAGCCATACGGCCAACGAGCCAGCCAGCCATACAGCAAGTCAGCCTGCCATACAGCCAGCCAGATAGCCAGTCAGCCAATAATACAGCCAGCCAGCCAGTCATACATCCAGCCAACATACTGACTATACAGGCAACCAACTGGCATCCAGCCGGCGAGGCATCCAGCCAGCCGGCCATACAGCCCGCTAGCCGGTCATAAAGCCAGCCAGTTAGCCAGTTACCCATGCAGCCAACCAGTCGGCCATACAGCTAGCCAGTAAGCCAACAGGATATACAGATAGCCACCCGGCCATACAACTAGCCAGCCAGCCATAAAGCTAGCCGTCCATACAGCCAGCCAGCCAGCCAGCCAGCCGTCCATATAGCCAGCCAGCGAGCTTGCCGGGTGGTTGGATGACTGTATGGCCGGGTGGCTGGCTGTTGGGGCGGCTTGCTGCCTGGCTCTGTGGCCGGCCATACAGCCAGCCAGGCATCCATCCAAACAGCCAGAAAACTAGCCAGCCAACCGGTCACTAAGCCTGCCGTACCGCCAGCCAGCCAGTCAATCAGCAGGCCAGCCATAGAGCCAGCCAGTCAGCCAACTAGCCATACAACCGGCCAGCTTGCCACCCATACAACCGGGAAGCCAGCCATTTAGCCAGTTGGCCAGCAAGTCAGGCCTCCGGCCGTCCACCCGGCTATACATCCAGCCAGCCCGCCATACAGCCAGACAGCCAGGCGGCCATACAACCATACAGCCTGCCGGCCATACAGCCAACCAGCCATACAACAACTGGCCATACAGCCAGCCAACCAGCCGGCCATACAGCCAGCCATAAAGCCAGCCAGCCATAGAGACAACCAGCCGGCCAGCATCCCATACAACCATTCACCATTATGGCTGACTAGCAGGCTAGCTGTAGAGAGAGAGAGAGAGAGAGAGAGAGAGAGAGAGAGAGAGAGAGAGAGAGAGAGAGAGAGAGAGAGAGAGAGAGAGAGAGAGAGAGAGAGGGGGGTGACTGGCCATCTGATGGTGTGGACACCTCCCCTTCCTTCTCTCCCTCCCACTCCTTCTCGGTGACCCAACGCTGCCATGCCGAAAGGCAATACGCCCCTAAGTGTTTATGCACGCAAAGCAAAGGTTATGGACAGTCCTGACAGTTTCCACGAGGACTCGAAATAATTGGGATATTAACCACACACGACCAGTTTCTGGGAAATTCACACTACTTTTTTTTTTTTTTTTTTTTTTTTGTCCATTGCATAAGTATAGAAAAAATCAATTCACATTTTTTGAAATATGAGTATATATACATCAGCCTCTTTTATACCGAATAGCACTTTCCGCTTTATATTGTCTCTGCCGGTATTGAGGGACCTAGTGACACCCCTACAGATCAAAGTTTCACAGCTTTCTTTTTGATCCCCACTCAAGAAGAATTCTTGTTATCTTTTATTTATCTATATTTCATTATCTTCATTTAACTTATATGCTTATTTTATTTATTTGTTTATTTCTTGTTTCAACCACCTCAGTGGTCATTGCCAGCGAAATGCAGATG
>NC_134814.1:27482537-27490037 GCF_046742065.1 Oratosquilla oratoria
AAAATCGCCGTCACTCAGCAGAAAACTGCCGGTGATGCCGCGATTGCCGCTCGGTTAGCCAAAAGTGGGCATCCTGATGATTGGAACGCGTTCAAACTAGCGTTCCGCACTTTTTTCTACGCGCCCGCGTCGGCTGGCGCTTTAGCTGATCGTTTGGCGGAAGCAACTATGCATCCAGCCGAAACACTCACTTCATTCGCGCTTCGTCTGGCCGACATGGTCTCGGCCTACACGGTGTATCACCCAGAGCGCGATGAGTGGGCTAATTTTACTGCGGTAACCCGCATTAAACGGGCTATGCCCTCTCAATTCGGCACCACCCTCACCTCAGACCAGCAAGCGTCCATTGTTGCCATTCTCCATGCGGCCATTGACTATGCCCATCGACATCCTGGTTCGGTTAAGACGGTGTACGCGGGTGGTGCCGATTCCCCTATGGCTTTGTACCCAGCCGCCCCTGCCGTGACGTCTTTTCCCACTCAACTTCACAATCACATAACATTTCCACTGTACACAGAGTCCCAGGCTCTTCCTCTCCTCGCAATCTGCGAGAGTCAGAGACACCCTCTCGCTATTCGCAAGAAGTGGAGGTGCGCCCTCGCCATGAGCGAGAGATCGCAACGTGCCCTCACGAGGAAGCCATGCACTCGACTCACAGACATGGGGGACAAAGGAACACGTGGAAGCGTCCCCGGGGCCGTGGTAATCGCAATAGGTGGCGTCCATACTGCACCCATTGCAAGAAAGCAGGACACGCGACTGATGTGTGTTATTATAGACCACGCGGTCGACCTACCACGTGTTGCAAGTCTTGCGGGGGTGTAGGGCAAATTCGGGAGACTGAGTTTAGTGTCGGTCATGAGGCTCAGAGGGGTCGTGCAGCAAGTGGCTCGTCAAAAAACGGCCAGCGCAGGAGTGTCCACAATCCAAGGTGACGGTTGAACAGCAGTCGGCAGTGACAATTGTTCACGTCGATTTAGCTAGCTCCCGTACGCCGAGTGGAAGCTTAGCCATGGTCGCAGTTACCTTGTTAGAGCCACTCGCGCGTAAGTCTATTTGTGCCCTCTTGGACACGGGAGCGGCGGTGTCTCTTATCCATAAGAGCATTTTGCCTACCGCCATGGAAGGCTCCCAGGTCGGTACCACTAGAATCATAGTGGCCGACGGTTCGGAGATGCAAAATCTTGGCAAGGTAGATGTTCCTTTTGATCTAGCTGGTTTTTCGTTCCACCATCCTTTCTTTATCATCCCTGCTGACGGTTTGCCGGCCAAAATTATCTTAGGGTTTGATTTCCTCGCGGCGCACAAAGTGACGTTGACGTTCAGTCCTTTAACATTCCAAGTTAAGGGCAAGGATATTCCCGTAATCCTTGCGGGGACGGCTCAGCACTCACCGCCATTCATCGCCGTGTGCGAGGAGCGTCATAGTTTCCAGCGGGAAAGTGAAACTCCCACTTTCCCGGTTAAGTCAATTGAACATCAGTGGGTGCCTGGGTTCTCAGGGGGAACCGTAGGATTGATGCTCGAGAGGGCAAACGAGCTCGCTCCCGCAGGTCAGGTTTTCTCGGCGCTGTTTACAGCACGCCCATATGCCGAAGGCGCCAACCTGCTCGGCCAGGGAGTAGTAGAGCTGATCAAGATGGAAGATGGCAAGGCATGGTGTAAAGTTCCATTCCTGAATTTGGGCCCGGACACCCATGAGGTTCGTAAGGACCAGGTGGTCGGAGACATTTCTCTCTTAGGGGAGATTGCGCTAATAGACGGTGGAACTAACGTCTCGGTGGGAATGGTCCAGGCGTCTAACGTAGTGGATGGCTCTCGCGTACACAAGTTACGTGTGGAAGTAGGGAAAATTTTCCCTAATAGACATGGCAGGGAAAGTATGGCTCTGACCTCTTTAGTGGTCAAATATGCCGATGTTTTTGCCTTACCGGGGGATCCACTTACCGTGACGCCTCACTTCCTACACGAGATTCGGACATTTGGACCGCCAGTCTACCGCAAATCTTATCCCTTCCCTGAGAAGTATAGAGGTGAGATTAGAGACCTCATTGGGGATATGCTCAGTAAGGGGATCATTCGCCCATCTCGTTCTCCTTACAATGCTCCTATTGTTCCGGTTGTGAAGAAGGACAAAACCCTTCGTCTTTGTCTTGATTTTCGTGCTCTAAATAGACACGTGGTTGATGATAGGTTCCCTCTCCCCCACATCGATTCGATGCTGCGCAGTCTCGGCTCCAGCGTCATTTTCTCTCTGCTTGACTTAAAGCAGGGTTATCTCCAGATCCCATTGATGGAGAGCAGCTGCGAGAAAACGTTTCTGCCCTTCGGGTTAAAGGACGCTCCATCCTGTTTTCAAAGGGTGATGAACCAGGTACTAACGGGGCTGTTAGGGGTCAGTGCGATGGTGTACATGGACGATATAATTGTTCTGGGTACGTCCTGGGTCGACCACCTCAAGAATCTTGAGGATGTCCTTAGGAGGTTGCAAGAAGCAAACCTCTCATTGAGGCTGGAGAAATGTCATTTCTTCCAGAAGGAGGTCGCTTACCTAGGCCATGTAATATCCCAGGAAGGGATAAAGCCCCAGCCAGAGAAAGTCCAAGCCATCAAAGCTTTCCCCCGGCCAACGCGTCGGAAAGAGTTGCTTTCCTTTTTGGGATTGGCGGGATATTACCGCAAATTTATCCCGCACTTCGCGGCCATTTCGTTGCCCCTAATAGATATGACAAAGGGTGACGTCGCAGGGAAGCACAACAATCGTGTGCTTGGTGCATGGACACCTCCTCAATTGCATGCGTTTGAGTCCCTCAAGCATCATTTGTCGTCAACGGTGGTCCTTCCATACCCCAACTTTTCCAAACCGTTCTTACTCACCACCGATGCTAGTGCCTCGGCTATCGGGGGCGTGCTTCAGCAAGAGGGCGAAGGAGGTGCGAGACGTCCACTCTCGTACTTCAGTCGCACGCTGAACACGCATGAGAGACGGTACAGCACCGTGGAGAGAGAAGCGTTAGCGGCAGTGTACGGTCTCACGGTTAACCGCCCACTAATCATGGGCTATCCTGTCCGGTTGATGAGTGATCACAGGCCATTGGTCTGGCTCTTCACTGTTAAGGGCACAAACACTCGGATCCTCCGGTGGCAGATGGCCATCGCCGACTTTGACATCCAGGTCGAGTACATACCTGGGAGACTCAACATTGTTGCGGACTCACTCTCTCGGATACGGGGGGATGACCACCCTATAGATGACTTCATAGTTTCGGCCGTAACCACGGGTGGCCGAGGGAACTCATGCACAACTACTGAGGAGGATACCATCACCTGGAACCAGGTTGAGATCCGAAAGGATCAGGATACACACCCTGATTGGGGTCGAGTAAAACAGTACCTCAAAGGAGTGACGTCAGAAGTGCCAAAGATCCCGCGCCTAAGAGTGCCAATCGGGGAGTTCCGACTCCTCCCCGACGGACTCCTATATCATGCGCGTAGGAATGCATACCAGTTGGAAGAGCTTCGCCTGGTATGCCCTGATGGAGCAAAGGCGGCAGCGTTACGCATCGCCCATTCCCTTCCGATGGCCGGCCATGGCGGAATCCAAGTTACTCTGGAACGCCTACAGAAGTTTGCATTCTGGCCTAAGATGTCGGAGGATGTGAAGGATTTTATAAAAAAAATGCAAAATCTGCATTACTTGCAAACCTTCCTATGACCTCCCAGCTCCACTTAGACAGTTTCCTGACGTGAAAGCTCCATTTGAGAGAGTGCACGTTGACCTCATTGGTCCACTAACCACCACGCTAACTGGTGCGAAGTACATCCTGACCGTAGTCGATGTACTAACCCGCTTCCTGGTCGCTGTACCTATTAATTCAAAGGAAGCGAGGACAGTAGCCCGTGCCTTTCTACAACACGTCCTGGCCATACATGGCGCTCCAAGGCAGGTAATCTCAGACGGCGGTGGTGAATTCATGAACGAGACGTTCAAAGAGGTGATTGCGATGGCAAACATCAGCCACCACAAAATCACCCCTATGCATCCCTCGAGTAATGGCATAGTTGAAAGGGTAAATGGTACAATTATAAAGATCTTACGGTCCCTAGTTCAGGATAATCAAACCGGCTGGGACCAGATGCTTCCTCTGGCGGTGTTGGCGTACAATTCCGCGTACCATAGAGTCCTCAGAGATTCCCCTCATTTCCTCCTTTTTCACAGAGACCCCGTCCTACCTATAACTGAGTTTACCAGGCCAAGTGCCCCTTGGTACAACGCCGAAAACCTTGCAGCCGAAACAATGGCGTTAGCAAATGCATGTTTCGATAGGTGCCAAAAGTTCATAGAGGCTGCCACTATTGACAGGCACACGAAACGGCCCAGGGCTAGAGTAAAGCAGCTCGCCCTTGGTGATAGAGTGTACGTAACTGCAAAACCTAGACAGGGGGTGTCAAAAAAACTGCAGCCATTATACCAAGGCCCCTATAGAGTAATCAGAAGGGTGAGCGATGTCATTTATGCCATCAAGCATATCAAGTCGGGACGTGAGTTCTGTGTCCACACGGACCGGATCAAACTCGAGGGCAATCTCTCTGTGTGTGAGAATAAAAACGTACGAAGAGCTTTCCCCACACATGAGCAAGAGGTTACAGACCTACTCCAGAATAGCGAGTCTGACCCCTCCGAGTAATCACTCGTGAGAAGGATTCCAACCTACCATCATGGTAGAGACTTTCTCTTCACACCTGCCGTCATTTGGCAGCGATCAGGTGCATATTTTTCCCCTCGTTCTGAAATATTTCATGTAAATAATGGTTGTTGTATATACATATTTCTTAGGAGTGTGATCCACTCGTAAACCCCCCCCCCCTCTTCTGTGCAAAGTTTCTGCCGCTGCTCCTTTTTACAGCTCTGCAAAGCATAAGTCTGTAGCAGGCAGCTAAATGCCTTGTGGCATGGAGCGGTTGGAGCTCCACAGCGCGTCGACAGGGTGAAGCAGCATCTTTCACGCACACGCACCAGGTTGACGGGAAGATACAGCCATGTGACCTCTCCGTGTACGTCCACGTAAGTTGGAACCTGTCATGTCCATACTTTTTTTTTCCCTTTTCAGTTGTGCACACATTTCCCCATTTGTGGAAACATCAATATACTTCCTTCGCACCCTGCCTCGGTTGCATGACAGCTAACCCCCCCCCCCCTCTGGGACAAGATTCTGCTGTTGTTGTTTTTACAGGTTACCAGTCTCTGCTGGTCGTGGGACGTCGAACACCTCTCAGATGACGAGAGGGCTCAGCACCGCCAAGTGAAGGACACCAACCCCTTCTCATGACAACACCATCGCCTGCAGAGGGGCAGAAGCCCTTGTACCTTTATTTCCCATTTTTGTTTGTTTGTTATTTTTTTTTTCTTTTCGTTGGCATTTTGCCGCGGAGGTTTTTTTTTTTATCGTAGTGATTGACGTAACTAGGCGACCCATTTTTGGTGGGCCACCTCTTTACATCGTACACATCGGTTTTTCCCTCACGCTGAATTGGTATTTGTGTTTCGGCGGCTGTCGCTGCCTTTTGTTGGCAGGGGGAGGGATGTGGTATGAGTAGAACGCATGACTATTTCTATGGTAAGCGTCTCGCGTTGGGTCACGTGTTCCCGCGTTAAGCAGGCGGGGAGACGCGACCTAGCATGGCCATTGTTCCCAGATGTGCGTCATCACGTGACCCAGATGCGCGTCATCACGTGACCCAGATCCTAGCATCTGATTGGGGACTCGCTACGCTGAACCAGCAGGGCGACTAGCCCGCTCCGGACAATACGCAGATTATCTCTGACTACGCTACCAGGCGGTCGTGGTCAAGCAAGTGCTGGTTCAGGACAAGAAAGAGTAAGTGTGATAGCATATTCACAGTGCCGATTAGTTCTCTCCCCCATTCAGCCTCCGACACACATATCATATTCTGTGCTACAAATAAAGAGCCAACACATTTCTACGTGTTTTAGTCATTGAGCCTAACCATTCGGACACTTTACCATATCTTCTCCCTTCCGTTACCCTCTCTTCCTCTCCCTCGGGGACACCATCGCCTTCACAAGGGACGCGTGACTCTTCCGCAAAATCTTTGATCATCCAGGAATGTTCTTGTTCCCCCTTTCATTCCAGGAGTCTTTTCAGCATTTTCCTCCAAGCCTGTATTACTGTGTATACATTGCTAAAGTGTGACCGGTATCACGGAATATCACCCCCACGTTATTTAAACCCTAAAGTTGGTAAACTGTATAGAAAAACTTCCCCTTCCATCTTCAATATTCCCCTTTTTCTGCTCAAAAAGATTCTAATAACCATATTCCTGCAGTGGACTAGATCATGAACTAACTTCACAGTGTCTGCCAGTACTTCAGCGTGTGTGTATGCAGGATACAGCGCGGCACAAGTGCTGCTGCTGTCTGCCGGAAAGATTTACATGTAACGTTATTTCTTTTTAACCCGACTTTTTCGAGGTCCGTATTTCTCGGCTGCTGTCTTGTGAGTTCGACGGGCGTCTGGGCTTATGCTCACCCATGCTAACATTCGATGGTATTCTTAAGAAAATATATTTCCTTGAATAAATCCTTCGAAGGAAAAAAAAATATATATATATATATATACATATATACATATATATATACATATATATATACATATATATATACATACATACATATATATATATATATATGTATATATGTATATATATATATATATATATATATATATATATATAAGGAAAAAAACTTATAAGAATACCACTTTAAGATTCTTACGGTGGTATTCTTGAAAATGATATACTTATATAAATATTTCAATTCCAAGGATGTGTATAAGATTTATATAAGGATTTTTTTTTAAAGAATACCACTGATAGTTCGACCGGCTTTCTCCCCTTCCTCCTCCCCCTCGTTCATTCCCAATGCAGATTTCTTTACTTCAGTCTCCTTGATCTATATCTTGTGTCTGCGGCTAATCCGCGTTCAGCACTTCTTCATAACTCCGTCTCCCATACACTTTGCTTTGATATATATATATATATATATATATATATATATATATATATATATATGTATATTTATATATATATATATATGTATATATATAACACAGGAACCCACAGTCGGAGAAAGAATAAACTTCGAATAAAGAATAATCCTATATTTCGGCTATCAACTGTAGCCCTCTTCAGGAAAGTACATATGATAGAGAACAGCGGGGACTTATAAACTACAGTAAGAAGAGATGTGGACAGTTGACCTCACTCAGACGCGGGGCTAACTGGGGTGGAGGAGGAGGGAGGGGGTGAGGAGAGGGGAGGATGTAACGTCCGCACTAGCTTATTTATTGCTGCGCGTGAGATAATGTCAGGTGTCCACTGCCCTTTAGAAATATTAATATTAGGGCATTCCTCAATTAATGCTGATTCGACTATTTTCCTCCTGAAACCACAGTGGGACTTGAACACTAATCTGGCCTT
>NC_134814.1:27507537-27510037 GCF_046742065.1 Oratosquilla oratoria
AAGCTACACAAGTAAGTTAAAAACATTTTTGCATACTTCTATCTTGTACTGTCCCTAATTATTATTTAGAATAATATATTTTAAAATTTCACTATAACCTATATAATCACATTATTTTTCTTGCCAATATCAAATATTTGCTTTTTCTTCCCAATATTATATATATCTTTTATATATATAACATTTTTTTATTGCAATTGTACCATTTCAATATCACTAGCCCCACAATCCTAACATTGTTTAGCTAGAAGAATCTAACATGTTACAAGCATTTTGTAATTTCCAATTTTAAACTTAAATTTTAGTTACAACTTTATGATTTCACCACAGTGCTACAACTTATCGAATAGCAATTCCATATATTTCTATGTACATTATATAACTTTAGTGATATATTTACAAGTATTTCCACATCACATATATATATGTATAAGCATAATGTATAACCGTTGACACCCTATATCCCCCCTTTTTTTTCTCTTAGCTAACCTTAACATACACCCTTTAAGTAATGTGTACCACATCTTTCTGACTTAACAATTCGACTTAGATTCCCCACCTATAGTTAACCACTAACATGGCAACAGGAACGAGAAGCAAATTAAAAAAAGCGGTAGAAAGCATCCTCTCTAAATCTCAAGAGGAAAATCCATCTCATGACTTAGACTATAAGAAAGACGAACCAGACCCTCAACAAATAAATCCACAGGCTGACATTCCCACACAACCCTTAGACCATGACCACTCACATAACTCTGACAACGCCGCTCCTAAGGCAGATACTCCAATAGTTGCTCAGTATTATGATGAAATCTTACCCCCTCATAACCAACCCTCTCAAGAAGACCCCTTCAACCCCTTTCAACCACAACAACCCATTCCTCCCACCATACCATTTGCTCAAGCTACTCCTCCTATAAACAATCATCAGTTCAACCCCCATATCCCGACACCCCTAATTCCCCCGCCCGTGCACCCACAGTACCAACCCCTCCATTACGCTCCCCATGCCTACCAAAACTTCCCCTTTCCTTCTCCCCATTACCCATCCGGTCAACACACCTCCACACCATACCACCAACCACCGCATAACCCTCCTCCAAACCAACCATATTATCCCTACCCACAACCTCAACCTACAATATTTAACAACTACCAAACCATTACCCCTCTAACCGAAATTCCAACCTTCTCCAAAGCTAGTGGCCTATCCATTACTGACTTTCTGACATCATGTGACCTCTTCTTTTCAAAGAACCAACACTATGAATTCGACAAGATAAATCTTTGCCGTCAGAAAATAGAAGCATCAGATGAATTCAGATCGAGGGCACGAATGATAGACAGTTTAGTCGCGAGTGGAATCACATATCAAGACTACAAAAATCACCTGCTAAATGTTTTCCAGAACAAACAAACCAACAACATCAATTTCATCCTCACTTTTCTAAATAACACTAGAGTTCCAACACAAACAAACATATACGATTTTGTTGCTAGCAAAATCAAAGAAGTTAGGGAGGACCTAGAAAATAATAGCCCTTGGGTATACACTGACTCTAATGGTAAACGAGTCATGACAATAGAAAACTTACTAACATTCTTTGAGATAGGTTTCTATCTTTCTCAACTCCCACCAAAGTGTTTAAAAGAGGCCTCAAAAAGGGAATTAAACAATAGAAATCCATTAGCTTATACCTACATCCTAGATATCACCAACGCTTGCGATGTCCCCCTCTCCACCCACCACCATCTCCCTAGACTAAATAGCCTTCAGTCACAGCTGCCCCCTCCCACCAATCCAGGACAATCTTCTAACTGGTGTTCCTACCATTTGTCAAAAAGTCACAACACTAGAGACTGCATACAAAAACAACAAATGCAAACACAGGCACCACACCACCCTATCCCTTGCTCAGTTCATGGAACCATTTCCCACACCGATGCCCAGTGTCGAACTTAGCAACAACAATACCCGTAGGTACAACACCACCCCATCCCTTGCTCAGTTCATGGTACTACCTCCCATACGGATGCACAATGCAAAGTGCAATATCAACCCATACAAGCTCCACCCCCCTCCAAACCTCCACTCCTACCTACACCAACACACCCAAACAAATACTGCAACCTACACAAAACCACAACTCACTCCAACGAAGAGTGTTCTCAACAGAAATCACAACCACAACCTCACCAGAGAACTAACAAACCATTCACCACCCCTCGACAAACAGCTCCCTCCCACACGACACGCACAACTCAACACCGATTGGTGCGTACCAGCCTCACGCACCAAACCACCATAGGAACATCTCACACACACCACAACTATGTCACCCTAAAAGTGACCCTAGATCAACTCACAGTTGACATGATGGTAGATACAGGAACAAATCTGAACATCATCCCCAGAGCACTCTATGAAGCATTAAATGACCCACCCCAAATTCAATTTTCCAATATGGAAGGACTCCTAATAGAAGGGAGCACCATTTCA
>NC_134814.1:27515037-27520037 GCF_046742065.1 Oratosquilla oratoria
ATTTTTAAAGCCTCAGAAATGGGCGAAGAAACATAAGTTATCCTTTGTAAGGTCGTCTTTTTTAGATGCTCAATAATGAGAAGCAGAGAGAGAGAATGTGGCTGATTTGAGGGGGCTGTGGGAGAGTTTTCTGACGGAAATAACGCGATTTGATCGCTTTAAGAAGTGAAGCCTCTCCAGAGTACAATTGTTCAACAAGTTGTACTCCAGATGAACTAATTTTCCGTGGATCATGTCGATTTGGTCGACTTCCTCCTGTGACACGCTGTAGATGAAAACGGCGCCGAGGTCGATTAGATCCTCTTTTTGGCTGAAGAAGACGTTTTCCCCCTCTCGAATGGCCAAACCAAAGTCTGTGATTTTGACAGAGCCTGTTCTGTCAACAAGGATGTTTCTTGCTGCCAAATCGCAGTGAACAAGTCCAACCTTGTGGACATGGTGGAGTCATTTAAGGCATTGAAGCCAGACAGATTTCACTTCACTCTCAGTAAAGGAGAGGCCCTGTTGGGCCATCCGTTTGACGGTGTCCTCGAGGCTAAGATCCATGATGTCCAGAACGAAGTAGACCTGATAGTTCACCTCCTCTCTGATGACCTCCTACAAACAAGTAACGTTTGGGTGTCTACCGAGGGTCCTGAATGAGGCGATCTCTGTATTCAGCCGGTCATACATCCAGTCAGACAGCCTGCGATACTACCAGCCAGCCAACCAGCCATACTGCCAGCCAGCAAGCCATACAGCCATACGGCCAACGAGCCAGCCAGCCATACAGCCAGTCAGCCTGCCATACAGCCAGCCAGATAGCCAGTCAGCCAGTAATACAGCCAGCCAGCCATACAGCCAGCCAACATACCGACTATACAGGCAACCAACTGGCATCCAGCCGGCGAGGCATCCAGCCAGCCGGCCATACAGCCCGCTAGCCGGTCATAAAGCCAGCCAGTTAGCCAGTTACCCATGCAGCCAACCAGTCGGCCATACAGCTAGCCAGCCAGCCAACAGGATATACAGATAGCCACCCGGCCATACAACTAGCCAGCCAGCCATCCGGCCTTACATCCAGCCAGCCATAAAGCTAGCCGTCCATACAGCCAGCCAGCCAGCCGTCCATATAGCCAGCCAGTGAGCTTGCCGGGTGGTTGGATGACTGTATGACCGGCTGGCTGGCTGTAGGGCCGGCTTGCTGCCTGGCTCTGTGGCCAGCCAGGCATCCATCCAAACAGCCAGAAAACTAGCCAGCCAACCGGTCACTAAGCCTGCCGTACCGCCAGCCAGCCAGCCAATCAGCAGGCCAGCCATACAGCCAGCCAGTCAGCCAACAGGCTATACAGACAGCCAACTAGACATACAACCGGCCAGCTTGCCACCCATACAACCGGGAAGCCAGCAGGTCAGCCCGCCGGCTGTCCAGCCATATATCCAGCCATCCAGCCAGTCATACAGACAGCCATCCACCCAGCCGGCCATACATCCAGCCAGCCCTCCATACAGCCAGAACGCTAGGCGGCCATACGACCATACAGCCTGCCGGCCATACAGCCATACAGCCAACCAGCCATACAGCCAACCAGCCATACAGCCAACCAGCCATACAGCCAACCAGCCATACAATAACTGGCCATATAGCCAGCCAACCAGCCGGCAATACAGACAGCCAGCCAGCCATAAAGCCAGCCAGCCAGCCAGCCAGCCAGCCAGCCATACAGATAGTCAGTCATACAACAAGCCAGTCTGCCAACCAGCCATAGAGACAACCAGCCGGCCAGCTTCCCATACAACCATACACCATTATGGCTGACTGGCAGGCTAGCTGTAGAGAGAGGGAGCTCAGCGTTCTTGTTCTTAGCGTTCTTGGTGCTCCTCGCGTTTTTATTTTTCTTCTTGTTTTCGTTCTTTTTTTCCTTTATAAATTGGTACAATGTTTTCCTTTTTCCAATCATGTGGTACTTTTCCTTCTTTGAACAAGCTTTTGATGATAGTGTGTATTTTATCTATTAGTTCCTCCACGCATTCCTTCAGTATCCAATTTCCAATTCCATCCGACCATGCGATTTTCTAACATCTAGTTGTTGTTTTTTTGGTCACTGATTTCCTTTTTTGTTACGGTTAATAGTATATCCTAATCTTTATTACTAGTATATTTCAAATTTGCCATTATTAGCACACATCAAATTTATCATTAAAAGTACCTTCTAATCTTGTTTTATTAGTACATTCTAAATTTGGCATTATTAGTATATTCTAAAGTTATCATTAGTAAAAATTAAAGTATTTAATAGCACCTTCTAAACGTATCATTAACAGTAGCCTTTATACTTGTAATTGTTAGTATATTCTAAACTCGTCATTATTAGTTATTTTAATAGTATCTTCTAAACCTGTCATTATTAGAATGTTCTAAACTTGTCATTATAAGTACACATCAAAGATATCATTAAAAGTACCTTTTAAACTTGTCATCATTGGAATGAATCACAATGGCAAAAGCCGACAAGACTGTGAGAATAAACACCTTGTGAGATCGAAACCTTTATTAGTACTACGTTTCGCTTGTTACAGCTTTTTCAAGTACAGACATGACACACACTCTGAGCACATATAAGCCAACAGGGAAGGAACTGGGAGAGGTTATCAGGGAGGGGTGGGTGGTAGGTGGAGGGGGAGGAGGGGGACGGGTGGGACTTGGTGGAGACAAAGGAGGACATTTCGGACAGTTTGTTGAAGTGGACTAAGGGGGACATTTCATACATTTATTTAATGCGGGTAACAGATGGATTATAGGAGGGGCGATGTTAAACATGCCTCTGTTCTGCTCAATGGTTTTGAAGCTTTGAATGGCGGCCGCTTCGAGGCATTTTCTCCTCATCCTATCTGGTTCACTAAACAGAAGTTCTGCGTTATCCCAATCCATCAGGTGGTCGTTGGTGTTCCGGTGGATAACACAGGCGTTGGTGGTGATGTTGTTCCGGGAATCGTAGCGATGCTCCCGGATCCGGGTCTTCAGGTCACGGGAAGTCTCGCCGATGTATACTTTATCACATCCAGCACAGGGTATGCGGTAGACACCAGCGTTTTTTTCCCCACATCTCGTCCTGGCTGTCATTCCTTCTTGAAAGCTCTTTGATAGTTCTGCTGGACTGGCCCACTACCTGAATGTTGCAACGCCCAAGTGTCCGGGTGAGGGTGGCGGTGACGCTGCTGGCTGGAAGGATAAGCCTCCTAGCTGGATCTTTTGTTGGTTCCCGCCCTTCCATTATTTTGAGTGCCTTTTTCTTACACTGGTGGATGATGCACTCTGGATATTTTAATTTATGAAAAACCTCCTTTATGTGCCTAAACTCGTCCTCTAAGAATTCAGGGCTACAAATTCTGAGAGCTCTGAGGTAGAAACCTATGACTACACCTTTTTTAATACTGAGGTCATGGTGGGATAGGAAGTGAGTCAAATCGTCCTTATTGGTTGGTTTCCTGTAGACTGTAAATTTTAAAAAATTATCATGTTTGATAATAAGGGTATCCAAAAATGGAAGGGAATCGTTAATTTCTTCCTCCAAGGTGAACTGGATGGATGACTCAACCTCGTTCAGGGCCGCTTGGAGTTTGGGGATGTCAAACCATCTGGGGGAAATTAATAGTATGTCATCCACATAGCGAAGCCATACTACGTTGCCAGGAACGATATCTGAGAAAGGCCCTGCTTCTAAAAATTCCATGAACAGGTTGGCAAGGACAGCGCTCAAAGGAGAGCCCATGGCCATGCCAAAACTTTGGTGAAAATACTGGTCCTGGAATTTGAAGTAATTAAATTGGACACAAAGCTGTACTAAATCCACAAAGTCATTGGGGGGAATAGGGAGGTCAGTGTGGGAACTAGTGATTTTAGCCCTAAGGAGGTCAATCGCTTTAAGGGTCGGGACACGGGTGAATAACGAGGTCACATCCAGGCTGGCCAGCTTTTTGTTGCGAACAGGAACGTCCTTAATTCTGGGGACCTATTGAACAGAATTAAGGACGTTCCTGTTCATTACATGCCATTATTAGTACACATTAAAGATATCAAAGGATTACAAAGGATTACAAAGGCGGAGCATGCCGACAGGAGACCTTTTGGTCCATATCTAGGTCGGATGCGAGAAAAAATCATAATAATAATAAAATAATAATAAAAAAAAACTATAATAATGTATGCAACAAACAAAATACATAAATAAATGCATAGGTATAGTTGAATAACAAACAAACAGGTAAACAGTAAATAATAATAAATTGACACATAACTAATAATGAAAATCAAACAGACAAATGATAACAAAGCAAAAAGAAATAATATAAAATAAATTTTAATCATCACAGCATCTTGCTTAGGTGTTTATCTAAATGAGTCTTAAAGCTTCGAACTGAACTACATTGCACTACCTGTGCAGGAAGTTTATTCCATTCATTAACTACACGGTTATCATTTAATAGGATATTTTAAACATATCATTATTGCTATATTTTGAATATGTCAATATTAGTTTCTTCTAAACTTGTCATTATTTTTCATTCTAAACTTTATTATTTGTATATTATAAACTTTTCAGTATTAGTACTCTCTAAAGTTATCATTAATAGTACTTTCTAAACTTGTCATTACTAGTATATTCTAAACTTGTCATTATTACTAAACTTTAAGGTTATCATTAATAGATCCTTATAAAATTGTCATTTTTATTGTATTCTAAACATCTCATTATTGTTACACATTAAAGTTATCATTAATAGTACCTAACCGGCCTTTATTTGTATATCCTAAACTTAATATTAGTATACTCTAAATATGTCATTATTAGTTCACGTGCAAGAAAGAAATGGATCAGTGGAGTACAGCAAGGATCTGTACTGGCACCAATAACGTTTGCTATCTATATGAATGACATGGACGAGGACGTGAATTGTTAAATGAGCTTCTTTGCAGACCACGCCAAACTGTTAAGTAAAGTAGAAATTGATAAGGAGTG
>NC_134814.1:27522537-27525037 GCF_046742065.1 Oratosquilla oratoria
TTAATTTATTGTCATCTATCATTTCTGTTACTCTTTTTATAGCAACTAGTGCTCCATTTCTTTGAAAATTTGTGATGAGCGAAACTGTGTCTAGGCTGTATAGTTTCTTCTCTTTATATTGTACAATTTTTTATCAATGTATCATATATCCTGAATTCTTTAGATGGGTTCCCGTTATTGATCCTAACATTTGTGAAAGTCGTTTGGCTAACGGTTTGGCTACTCTGTGGTGCGCTATTTATTCCTGATGTAATGGGGCTTAGTAGAATGCCTGGTTTATGTATATTAGGGATTCCACGTATCTAAGGGGGAGTATATACTATTTGCCATTACTAATGCTCATGAAATTGGTCATTAATAGTACTTTTTGAACTTGTCGTTATTAGTATATTCTAAACTTGTCAATATCAGAAAACATTAAGTTATCGTGTGTGTATATGTGTACATGTGTTAGTGGACATACGTGTGTATATGTGTGTGTGTATGTGTGTGTACATGTCAGTTTGTATATGTGTGTTTTTAACTGTGCGTGTTTGTGTGTGTAAATGTATGTATATATATGTATATATACATATATATATATACAAATATATATACATATATATACATATATATATGTATATATATCATACAATCTCCATGACCGTCGCGCAGAGGATTCGAACCACTGCCAGCAGACCCAAGAGAGTCCACAGCACCCGCCTTTGACCACTCAACCACAGACGATCTAAAAGTGTACGAACTCGTAATCTATATGATTACCGAGATTGGGGAGGTTGCTAACTGCCACCCATATAAACCACTTTTTACCATACACCTAATCGCACCAGTGGGAATGGTAAGGACTAGAACGAATCCCCCTCACGCTTCTCGTCATCGTAACTATGTGAATAATTCGCTAGTGGACAGCGAGATTAATCATACAATCTCCATGACCGTCGCGCAGAGGATTCGAACCACTGCCAGTAGACCCAAGAGAGTCCACAGCACCCGCCTTTGACCACTCAACCACAGACGATCTAAAAGTGTACGAACTCGTAATCTATCTGATTACCGAGATTGGGGAGGTTGCTAACTGCCACCCATATAAACCACTTTTTACCATATACCTAATCGCACCAGTGGGAATGGTAAGGACTAGAACGAATCCCCCTCACGCTTCTCGTCATCGTAACTATGTGAATAATTCGCTAGTGGACAGCGACATCAATCATACATACACCTATATGGAGATTGTATGATTGATGTCGCTGTCCACTAGCGAATTATTCACATAATTACGATGACGAGAAGCGTGAGGGGGATTCGTTCTAGTCCTTACCATTCCCAGTGGTGCGATTAGGTGTATGGTAAAAAGTGGTTTATATGGGTGGCAGTTAGCAACCTCCCCAATCTCGGTAATCAGATAGGTTACGAGTTCGTACACTTTTAGATCGTCTGTGGTTGAGTGGTCAAAGGCGGGTGCTGTGGACTCTCTTGGGTCTACTGGCAGTGGTTCGAATCCTCTGCGCGACGGTCATGGAGATTGTATGATTGATGTCGCTGTCCACTAGCGAATTATTCACATAGTTACGATGACAAGAAAGTGAGGGGGATTCATTCTAGTCCTTACCATTCCCACTGGTGCGATTAGGTGTATGGTAAAAAGTGGTTTATATGGGTGGCAGTTAGCAACCTCCCCAATCTCGGTAATCAGATAGATTACGAGTTCGTACACTTTTAGATCGTCTGTGGTTGAGTGGTCAAAGGCGGGTGCTGTGGACTCTCTTGGGTCTACTGGCAGTGGTTCGAATCCTCTGCGCGACGGTCATGGAGATTGTATGATTGATGTCGCTGTCCACTAGCGAATTATTCACACACATACACACACACACACACACACACACACACACACACACACACACACATATATATATATATATATATATATATATATATATATATATACGTGTGTGTATATCACTGTAAGTGTGTAGGTGTTCGTGTGTACCTGTGTGTGTTTACATGAGTATGTATGTGTATGTGTGTGTATGAACATATATATATGTTTTTGTGTGTACATGTGTGTATAATTTATTATGATATGATACAATATACTGTAATATAATACAATATAATACAATGTAATATAATATGATATGAAATAATATAATATAATATAATATAATATATGATATAATATAATATAGTATAATATAATACAATATAATATAATATAATGTAATATAATACAATATAATACAATATAATATAATGTAATATAATATAATATAATATTGTATTATATGATATAATGTATTATGATATAGTATAATATAATATAATGTAGTATAATATAATATGATATAATATAATACAATATATTGTAATATAATATAATATAAGAAAAAATAATATAATATGATATAATGTAATATAATATAATATAACATAATATAACATAATATAATATAATATAATAATAATATAATACAATACAATATAATATAATACATGATAA